>NC_066878.1:13149899-13409176 GCF_022985175.1 Labeo rohita
AACACTCATCTGTGTATGAGAAGGGAGAGACCGCTGCTTGTGCCATGGATCCAACGACGAAAAGGTGAATGGTGCAGCTTCTCACAGAGAGACGCTGTATTCGACTCCGAAGAAACAAAATGAGTGAGCAGAGCATGCCTGTTTATACCCGGATGTCCGGGGCGTGGCCAGCTATGCATATTCTGCACACCCAATTTCATTGGCCTTTTCTCAAACTATCAGAGGTGTTTGGGCTCCCAAGAGCGACCCCTAGTGTCGTACACTACTAGACACAACTCGGAGTGTACGACAGGGAACACACGTTTAATACGTGTCCTTGGCATGTTTTTATTACTTTGGAATAGGCACATATTGCTTCGTTTTTATTACGCTGCTTGAGATACCTATTGCAACTGTTCAGAATTCAAATATCCAGGGCGTGGCCCTAAAGGTTAATGCTCTATCGTATTGGAAATATCCCCTACACCAAACCCAACCCTAAACCTAACCGATAGTGTTAACAAATGCACAAGCGATTAAAAAACTCTGGTGATGCAGCTGTGCTATTTTCACTTCTTTATTCAGATTTGAGCTGTTTTGTCAAACCGCAGTTTAACAGGGTTCGTATCTGAGTTTTTTTCACCCAAGTGAAACGCCATATTGCATTAGCTACCGAGCAAACTGACTGCATTTGAAAACTCATGTGAAACTGTATATGTGACGACAACGGTCAAAAGTATTGATTTTAAAATTGCGCAGGATGGTAACATTGTCTTGAAGCCTTAATATAATATTTTGCAGTAGTAAATCATAATTTGTGTGAAAATGAATAACAGTTTTACTGCCTCTAGCATTTATTTCAATTGGAAACTGCAGTGATTCGTACATACAGGTACGTTTTCTCAGGTTTGCAGAAATGTATGTAGAGGCACATATTTCCAATGAGCCTATGTTGCATATAATACTAATTTCTTATGCAAATATGTTACTCAGTCAAAGCATTGGCAATTTACATTTAAGTCTTGAAGGAGACACAAAGCCTAGTTTGAGTTTTGAAACATCTTTTTGATTGGTAGTCAAGCCAGCCAGTAAGAATTTAGACTCATCTCTGATTGGCTGGAATTATGGCACACTGTAATACTGTGTTGTGATAAAAAAGTGAGTAATTGGCGCTTAGAGAGCAGCCAGCACAGAAGCTGGGCACCAGGAGAGTGAGAAAGTGAAGCTGCACAGGCAAAAAAAAAAAAAAAAAGTCTGTCCACATTTCTTCTTTGCAAGATAAGCATTTTATCAGTTCATGTGTGTGCAAAATGCTATGTATTGTGGTACCTACCTTAGATACCTAATATTGTCTGACTATTTTATACTAACAACCTCTTTGTCTCTTTCTAACAAACATGTGACTGGTCAAAAGGTAAAAAGATATTGTTTGATGAAATCGAGCCAGTTATGTTTCAGCTGTGTGGGGAGACACCAGCAGATTTGAGTAAGGCCAGTGCCCTGATCAACAGCTTGATTAACCAGGAACATATAAACATCACAATCCATGATCCAGCTATTGCTCATTTCACCAAAGAGGATTTAGAAATGATGAGCAAAATGGAAAAGGAACTTAAAGTAAGTGTCATAACTGGGAAGAAAGGCCAAGACTCTGTCATCACGCTGAAAGGCCTGACAGGATTTGTTCAAACTGCAGAGAGTCGTATTCGGGACATTATCCGCAAAGTGGAAAGGAATGAACACCGAAAAATCCTTGCAGCTTTGACCAGCAGTATAGTTGAGTGGCAATATAAGAGTGGTCACAACTTCAAAGCATTTGATATTTTCACCAACTGTGACTTGGAAGAAGCCTTCAAACTTCAAACAACTTCTGTGCAAATCAGGATTGACAGTGAAATGTATAATGCAGACATAGTTCGCAAAATCGCCACAAAGGGAAGAAAACGAACTGAACTAAAGAGAGTAGAACTGAAAGGTGAGTAATTCAAATGCAGATTAAACATTGCAATTATGAATAAATTAGAAGGTTAACAAAATTAGTTTTTCATCTTGTTTTTTGCAGCTGCAGCTCAAAGTTTTTTGCCTTCAAACTGGGAGGATATGAAAGGACAGTCGGTTGTTCTTGTAAAACTCACAGCAGGCTCAAAGGAATATGCAGATGTGGAAAAAGAGTTTAAAAAAACGGGACTATCCAGCAATATCATTAAAGTAAGACTGTTATATTTATATCTGACTCAAACTTCTGGCACTACAACTGTCCTAATCTGTGTAAAGTAATTCATTTTGAAAGTTTCTACTTTTGTACCGTGATGTCATGATTGCTTAGGCTGAATGTTTATTCTCATCTTCTGCACAGATTGAAAGAGTCCAGAACAGTGCACTTTGGAGATACTACATTATCAAAAAGGAGCAACTGGAAGAAAAAAACCAACACAAAAACAATGAAAAGTGTCTCTTCCATGGCACTGGCCCTGATACAACAGATCAGATCAACAATCACGGCTTCAATCGCAGCTTTGCTGGCATGCATGGTACTAACATGTACCATAATCTTTTAATTTAAACGTGTTTAATTTAATTTAAACGTGTCCTTGTGTTTGCATTTAGGATTGACAGACTTTTACTATGTTTTTAGGAGCTTTGTATGGAAATGGTACATATTTTGCTGTGGACCCGAGTTATTCAGCCCAAGGCTACTCTAAACCTGATGCCAAAGGACATAAATGCATGTATCTTGCCAGGGTGCTTGTTGGTGACTTCACTCAAGGAAGAAAAGGCCTTCTTACTCCTCCAAACAAGAGTTCAAAAGGTGTTCATTTTTATGACAGTGTGACTGATAAAACTAATAACCCATCCATGTTTGTTATCTTCAGTGATGTACAGGCTTACCCAGAATACTTAATCACATTCCGGGATAAATGAAATTTTAGTCTAATTCGATTAGGTTTGAGCTGAATTCCTGCACTGGTTGTGATTTTAACAGTAAAAAACTGTAAAAATGCTACAGTAAAAACCCACTATCTGGTTAACAGTACGTTTCCATGCTACTGTATATATGGTGAATAATTGTAATTACAAGTAAAATAATGTTTAAAAATACTATTTTTAGAAGTGAAAAAAAGAAGTCATTGTATAATTTTCAGTGAAAAACCATAAATTGACTTTCCCAGAACACCCTGTATGACACTTTTCTTACCATCTGTATACAGGGTTTTATCAAATGATTATGTGTACACCTTCTATAAATAAGTACTTTCCTCCTCAGCTTGTGGAAAAGCTGTTTGTGATGAGCTTTGATTCATCATGTGACTACCACCTGTTTTTGGTGGTTTTCAGTGTTTTACAATGGTATTATTAGTAGACCTACTAGTACAAAATGTAAATCCTAATGTTGCTACCTAAATTTTTGTCAGCCACTGCTGCTGGTATTTTACCATGAATGTCACAGTTTTCTTTTTTTTTTTTTTTTTTACTACAGTGTGTCCATTATTGCCATGCATTTACAATAATTTTTTATCCAACGTTCAGTGATGGACAGAGGGGCAATGCTATTTTTGAAGTCATGTAGCCTATAAAAATCGTGTAAAATCATGTGGAAAACATTTCAGGACTTTTATCCATATAGTGGACTTCAATGGTGCCCCCAAGTTTGAAAATTTCCAAAATGCAGTTGAAATGCAGTTTCAAATGGGCTTTAAACAATCCCAGCCAAGGAAATGGGTCTTATTTAGCAAAACGATCAGCCATTTCTGAAACAAATTGACAGTTTATATACTTTTTAACCTCAGATGCTCATCTTGTCTTGTCTCATCTCTGCCAATGTAATCCGGGTCAATACAGGTAAATACAAATCAATACAAAATTCCCATCTCGTTTTCTTCTTCAACGTCAAAATCATGTTTTACCTTTTTTTTTTTTTTTTTTTGTAAAGGCCGTTTGATCTTATTTGCATGTTCACTTTGTAAACACTGGGTCGGTACTTCTGCAGCGATGTAGGATGATTTTGAAGTTAAGGAAGAAAACGAGATTGGAGTTTTTCAACACACCCTAACTGTCTTGAACCGGATAAAAATTTTAAAAGAGTTCACGCAGACAAGCATTTGAGGTTGAAAAGTATATAAATTGTCAATTTGTTTAAAAAATGACTGATCGTTTTGCTAGATAAGACCCTTCTTCCTTGGCTGGGACTGTTAAAGCTGCCCTTTGAAGCTGCATTTAAATTACAGTTTGGAAGTTCAAACTTGGGGCACCATTGAAGTCCATTATATGGAGAGAAATCCTGAAGTGTTTTCCTCAAGAAACATAATTTCTTATCGACTGAAGAGAGAAAGACATGAAAATCTTGGATGACAAGGGGGTGAGTGAATTATCTGTAAATTTGTGTTCTGGAAGTGAACTACTCCTTTAAGAACCCAGGCAATATTGTAAAACATTACAATGTTATACAATGCTACTTCTCCAAAAATATTTAAAAATGTATATAAATTAATGTAAAAACTTCCAGTGTGCAAAACTGAGAAGCATTTAAACTACATTTAAATTGCTTCTAATTAAATATTCTTATCTAATAATAAATAAATAAATAAATAATAATGTCCAGACATGGCTTGTCCACTTTACCTTTATTCTTTTTCCAGTAAATGTAATATGTTATAACCCTAAATTGATTTACATTTTTTTAAAAGAATAATTTACTTTACCAGACATCTTTTAAATGAACAGCAGCCATTTTATCATACTCTATAGAGCACATTATGATAAAAAGGACAGTCTCAAAGTGAATTACTGCAAAAGGATGGTTTTACATTCTTGCTTACATATTTTTTAAGTATCACATTGAACAGCCATAGATTCATTAGGTTTATGAAAATGCATGTCCTAAACATTATTAAAACAAATGTTATGTATTTCTGATACATAATACATTTAGGATTTATAAGTTACATTTGTATATTGTTAAGTCTGATATTGTTGAACAAATTCAACAGACGTTTATTTGACATTCTAGCCTTTGCTGCCAGAAAAAATATATTGTTAATTTGGATCAGTGACAAACCCCCATCTTTGAAAGGATGGCACAAGATTATTAAGGAAATGATTCCCTTAGAATTTTTAACTTGTCTTATTCATATGTCTACTGAAGCTTTTCCTCAAGTTTGGACTCCATATCTGGATTATATTGATGTCTCGTTAAGCAATATTTTGAGTTTTGGTATGCAATAATACTCTTTTTTTCTCTCTCTCTCCTTTTCTTTGCTCTTCTTTTCACTAGCATTGTAAAAGATAGGCATTGTTTGTTTGTTGTATGTTGTTTGTTGAAATGTTCATAAAAAGATGCAATAAGAAAAAAAAAAAAAAAGTCTGATATTGTTATTCATTGCCGTTGTTCATTCTCCAACAGGCCATTGTTAACATTGTTTTGTTGTTGTTGTTGTTGATATTAGCATAGTTGATATAATATGTATTCACTGCAGTGTGAGCTGAATTCGGGTGGACAGCTGAGTTTTAATTACTGGTGCCATAAGATTTTAAACTGTTCATTTAAAGGAGGTGAACAAATGGCAGTTCCCCCTGATTGCTGCGTCTACAGCAAAGCAGCTGTCCACATGCCCAATGGAAATCCCGGTTTAAAGCTGGGTGAAAAGTAAGATTCAGAGTAGAGTTGAGGTATGCCAACCAAAGAATGATAGAGTGGGTCAGGCTGTTTGGGTGGGTCTCTGCCCATAAACTCATGCATGTGAGGAAGGTGAAATAGGGGAACCAGCAAATAACAAAAACACCAAGCACTTCTGCAAGGGTCACGGTGACTTTGCGTTCCCACGCTGTGGCAACTGCATTTGCCGTCTGTGCAAGTAAAGTAGTGGTTGCATATATACACCACACCTAAAAGTGAGACATGAAGAGAGAGTGACAAAGAGAACAAAGAAATTGCAAATTGCGTAATGGTACATTCAACACATGACCAGCACATGACCAGGGAGGTAGAAGATTTGAAAGGCTTTCAGCAGCACATAATTATTACTCCATTCATAGCAGCAGGTCCTGCCTTCCTCTCCTTCATCCCACATGTCCCAGTCCAGGTTCTGCACTCTGAAGTCAGGTGTGTTCCAGCCTAGGTTAATAGACACAAATGATACAGCCAGAGAACGCGTCCAAATCACAGCGTGATCGCCACTCAACAAGGTGTAACCCTCCTGAGATAGCAGAGAGGCTTGGAAATGGGAAGGTAACGATTAACACTAATGGCCATTAAAGTGAGGATTGAAGCACTGCTGAGCATAACATCCAGAGAGGCCATCTCCCATTGCTTAATCCCTGCATGGCAGACAGTGGAAGCAGCAGAAAACCCAGCAGCAAGTCTGTCACGGCCAGTGAGAGTATAACAGTTACTAATCTGGTGCAGATGCCAACTGGTGGCCACAGCCAGACAAACCAGCACATTTCCACAAATGGTCAGCATGAAGAAGGCCTCCAGAACCACCCAGCAGAGGGCAGTGAACATCACTGTTAGCTTCTGAAACAGAAAAGCTTGGAGATTTTTGTCTTCCTAGTCAAAGTGTTATCCAAAGAAGTTCAGTCAGGACTCCATGTGTCATCTGTTTTCCTCAAACATTTATATTGGGTGCTATAAAATGGCCATAATATAAACACGTATTGCCACTGCTCAGATATCAACTCAGGTTCTTTCCTACAAGAAAAAGAACATGGTTACAGAAAAAGAAAAAAAAAAAGTGATAAGCAGTCAGTTGGGTAATTAATACAGAACCTACTAAAAGTGACATGTATAATATTAAAAATTGTGCAGTACTTCCTACTAATTTAGTTTAAAATGGAAATAAACTGTTACCTGGTTACTTGGAAAGTGTCACTAATTTCCTTGGCATTTGCTTCAGATTCCTGACTCTCCCTGTATAGCAACATTGGCTCAACCAATGGCACGAGTTTGGGGCGGGGCTATCTCTTTTGACCAACCAATAGCAGATGGGGCATTGTTTGGAAACTTTTTTTTTTTTTAAACAATCATTGTTTTTGACTAAATGGATTAATTAGAGGTTATAGCAACCCAAGCTCTTTGAGGGGGGAAAAAAAACATGCCTTCTACATGGTCAACATTTTTGCAAAAAGTACCTATTCATACAATTAACTGCAGTTTACAGCTAAACCTCTAGGGACAATACAGCACTATCTTTCATTCCCTTCCTCCAAAATGTATATATATAGTTATGAACAAGTAAACAGGCATACGTTTGCGTGATGCTATACGTATGTTACTTTTATAAAATAATATACTAACCATATTGAGAACACTGATCATAAATAAAGGTGCCTTAAAAGGTTCTTCACACTGATGCCACATAAGAACCATTTCGGTCAAAGGTTCTAAAAAAGAACCATCTCTTTCTTACTTTTTTATAATCTGAAGAACCTTCTTTCACCGCAAAGAACCTTTTGTGACACAGAAAGGTTCTTCAGATGTTAAAGGTTCTTTATGGAACCATTTAGATAAAAAAAAAAAAAAAAAAAAAAAAAAAAGATATTTCTATGGCATCGTGAAGCACCTTTTTTTTTTAAGATTGTATAATATATTTATAACACAGATCACTGGTTGAGAAAACACAGGCTAAACTAACCTGAACTAAAATTCCCAGTTGCAGGTACCACACATTCCCATATATCTGGGATACTTATGAATATTCATGTTTTCTTCACCTACGCAATCTGAAAATTTCAGAAACCGAACGTCTCATAACACTGGAACCCCTGAAATTTTACCACAGTACTAGATTGATCTGAACATGAGAATATGGTTAACCTGTAACAGGTTTGGTGGGTTATAACACTATCAAAAACATGGGTATGGAAGGCAGAAAATTAGAAAGTAGATGACTTCAAATAACATTTTGTAGATTCATTTATCATGTTATAATCAAATTACCTGCTTTTATACAGTACCAACTCAAAACCATTTTATATTTGTACAGAGAAACTTTAAGTTTGGTAGAAATGCAAGGAAGATGTTTCTGAATTTTTATTCTAAAGAAACACTCTAAAGAAAAGTTCTGTAGAAACTTTCCAAATGACTCACTTAAATCCTGTTTAACAGGTCTTGGTGTTATAAAAGTAATCTGTAAGGGTGCACCAGTGCCACTTTCTAATATCCTTTATTAGCTTATTCAGAGAGACAAAGTCGTGAGTTGTTTTTATATACAGTACACCATGTTCCAATGTTTGGGGTGAGTACAATTTCTTTAAAATAAATAAATAATGATTTTAATCATTAATTAAATAAATTATCATGACAGTAAAAACTTCATTTTCAAGTAAATATGAAAAGACGATCAGTTCATGTGCCGTTTGAACTGAGGCAATACAGTGATCTGTCAAAACATATTAAAAAGCCACAAAACAGTATGGTTTGAATTTCTTAAAAAAATTACAAAATTTGAAAGCTGAGACCTTGTTTCATGTCAGGACTAACCTGCTTGTCTGTCAGCTTGTTATCAGTTTCCTTTTTGCTCCGCGATGTATTTTTCACTGCGTGAGAACATGATATGTAGTGTGAGAATGGCGTTGTTTGTTGGACATAGCAACAGTAAGTAAGGGGGGTGGGTCTTTGTGAATCGTCAATTAACAGAGAAGCAGTGAAATATCTTTGTCTGGGAAACACATTCTAGATCTGCTCACTCAGTTCCAGCAAACACAAACAGAGTTGTTATGTTTGTGAATGGATTAGTGTTTTTGTGCAAATCTTTTAAAGCTACACTATGTAATTTTTGGCCCTCTAGTGGTTAAAGCAAAAATGCTACAAATTACTTGGAGGGGAACATTGTTTTGGTAATTACATGAATTTGGCTCTACTATTCTGTGCAAATGAGTCTGATAGCATGAGGTGCACTGTTGTGTACATGGTTACAGTTAAGGCAGATTGCAACTTTTCATTATTTTGGGAAAATTTCTATCAGTGGTCTGGTTTTGACTAATTAATATTTTGTAAAATTTTAAACAGATTGAAAAAAGGCAACAGGTCAGAAACTACAATTGAAGAAACTGTTCATGTCAAATCACATGCAGTGGCTGAATTCATAAAAGACAGAAAATCTCAAGACTGGCAGAATCTTGTTAAGTCTGATGAGGTGAAAGTGAGTTTTGATCCAAAGAGACCCTGCATTAAACTGTCTGGAGAGCGTACATTTGTCCAGCCAGCTGTGACTTGCTTTAAAAGTTTGGCAAATGATCTCTACACGGACACACTGATCATTAAAAAGGCAGGAGCAAAGAAGTACTTTATGGAGCCGGGTAAAATTATGCTCTCAATGTTTGCGAGGGAAAATGGCTTTGTCGCAGTGCTCCAGGAAGATGACATGCTGGAAGAGGAGAAGGGTGATTTTTCTTAAAGTACAGATGTTGACTACACAAAAATACAAATCATTAAAACTATAAAACCAGATGTTTTGGTAGTATTGGGCTAGACATAAACTGAGATCTCTCTTCTTTCTTGCTTTATATTTAGATTCAAAGAGTACAGCCTCCAGTTTCCGTTTTAAGGTGTACACTATGCAAATAGGTCATCTGACTCTGAAAGTTTCACCAGGGGACATAACCAAAGAAAAAACTGATGCAATCGTCAACTCCTCGAATAAGAATTTTACTTTAAAATCAGGTTAAACCATCTTTATATATTAATTTTAATCCATTTAAGTTATTTAATCTCATTTCAGAATTTACTTTGAATTCAAATAAATTATAATAATGCTTTTACTGAGACTGGCAATGTCTCTTTATTATCTAGGGGTATCCAAAGCGATTTTAGATGGTGCTGGATCACAAGTAGAAAAGGAGTTATCAAAAATGGGTGCGTTAACCATTTGTCTAATTTACAAAATTTTAGTTGCAAATGTTCTATTAATGTTTATTAAATGTTTGATCATTAGTATGTGTATTTTTCCACAGCTAAAGATACAAATGACGAGGAAACAGAGATTGTGACCTCGTCTGGCAATCTCCCATGTAAAAAAATCATACACATTGTTGGATGTAATAGCCCAGATGATATTCAGGAAAAAGTTTTGTCTGCTCTGATGTTATGTGAGAACCACAAATTTTCCTCTGTTGCCTTTCCAGCTCTAGGCACAGGTGATGCTTTTTTTTTTCTTTTTTTTTTTTTTTTTTTTTTTATGATAAAACCAGCAGTGTGGATGTGCGTAGTTATAGCAAGATTTTTGTTCTTGTTGACATATTGCTCTAATTAATATTTCATATAATTTAAATCCCTATTTCAGTCTGAGAAATTTAAATATGAAATTGATCCTTTAGGTGAAGGTGAAGTTGAACCAGCTAAAGCTGCAGATGCAATGATCACTGCAGTTGTTGAATTTGCAAGCAAAAAAACAAATTATGTCAAAAATGTGGAATTCCTAATATTCCAGTCAAGTATGTTGGCTGACTTTCATGAAAACATGCTGAAAATTACAAAGTCAAGGAAAAGCTTGATTAGCAGGATTAAAGGTAAGTAAAAAAAAAAAAAAAAAAAAAACAAAAACAATGAACGAATGAATGTGAAAAAAAAAAGTATACTTGTGTGGCTGTTATGACTATTATAAGTTTTTTGTTTTTGTTTTTGTTTTTTTTTTTGACAAAAGGTAAAAACATTGTGTTTAAAGAAATTGAGCCAGCTGTGTTTCAACTATGTAGTGAGACACCAGAATGTTTGAGTAAGGCCAGTGCCATAATCAACGGCTTGATTACCAAGGAGCAAATAAACAACACAATTTGTGATCCAGCCATTGCTTATTTTACCAAAAAGGAATTAAAATTGCTGAGCAAAATGGAAAAGGAGCTCAAAGTAAGCATCATAACTGAGAAGAAAGGCAAAGACTTTAGTTCACAAAGTGGCCACAAAAGGAAGAAAACAAATTGAACTAAAGAGAATACAACTGAAAGGTAAGAAATACAAATGTAGATAAAACACTTTATAAATAGATTAGAAGGTCACCAAAATTATTACTATTATTAATTTTATTATTATCATTTTCAGCTCAAACTTTGCCTTTACACTGGGAGGACATGAAAGGACAGTCAGTTGTTCTTGTAAAAGTCACAGCAGGCTCAGAGGAATTTACAGATGTGGAAAAAGAGTTCAGAAAAACTGGACAATCCAACAATATCATTAAAGTAAGACTGCTACATTTATATTTGACCCAGACTTCTACTACTAACTTGTGTAAAGCAGTTTTGAAAGTTTGTCTTTAGTAGTCTTGAATTCTTGTCTTCTGAACAGATTGAAAGAGTTCAGAACAGCGCACTTTGGAAAAACTACATGATCAAAAAGGAGATCACGGCTTCAATCGCAGCTTTGCTGGCATGAATGGTACTAACTTACATATAATATAATCTTTACCAATTCAAAAGTGTTATGTTTGTATTTAGGATTACCAGACTTTTATTCTGTTTTTAGGAGCCATATATGGGAAAGGTACATATTTTGCTGTGGACCCAAGTTACTCAGCCAAAAACTACTCTAAACCTGATGCCAAAGGACATAAACGCATGTACCTTGCCAGAGTGCTTGTTGGTGACTTCACTCAAGGAAAAAAAGGCCTTGTTACTCCTCCAAAAAGGAAGTCAAAAGGTGTTCATCTTTATGACAGTGTGACAGATAAAATTAAAAACCCATCCATGTTTGTGATCTTTAATGATGTACAGGCTTACCCAGAATACTTAATCACATTCCGGAAGAAATGAAATTCTACAGTTAAGTGTGATCATTATGGATGCATTCCTTTGCATTACTGCCATGCAGTTACAATCTATTTGTATGCAATGTTCAGTGATGGCCAGGAAGGCCACGCTATTTTTGAAACCATGTATCTTTTCAGTAGTGAAATATATGTAATTTATTAAATACCCAGACAACACTGTGAAACACTACGTTACACAATGCTACTTCTCAGAACTGTTTATGCAAATTAATGTAAAAATTTCTAATGTTCAAAACTTAAAACGATATAATATAATATAATATAACATAACATAATATAATATAATATAATATAATGTAATATAATGTAATAAATATAGATAGATTTTAATAGATTTTAAGTTAAAACCCGTAGCTAGGAACTCCTAGGAAGACTCCTAGTAGTACGAAAAAAAACATTAAAACACATATTTGTGTTAAAGGTGTTATGGTTTGACAGCATGCAGTGAGGTAATGTAATTTTTTTTTTTTTTTCAATAAGTCATTTTTTTATAGGGCTGCATCAAATAAAATGACAATTTTAAACATTTGTCCAGACATGGCTTGTTCACTTAACCTTCATTTTTCCCAACATATATTCACTTGCAGTGTGAGATGAGTTCAGGTCGACAGGTGAGTCCAGGTGAGTTTTAATTACTGGTGTCATAATGTTTGAACCTGTTTATTTAAATGGGGTGAACAAGGGGGAGTTCCCCCTGATTGCTGCGTCTACAGCAAAGCAGCTGTCCATGTCCGATGGAAATCACGGTTTAAGAGTGGGATTCAGAGCAATAGGGTAGCCAGCAAATGACAAATGTCGCGATTTAGCTCAAAGGGAAATGTATATAAATAATTACAATTAATTATGATTAATTACAATTACTTATATCAGCTGCCAGTAGTAACTGTAGCAGAATCAATTTTCCATCAACTAATCTGTTCGCTCAGTGAACATTCAGTATAGTCTTTATATCAACTCTAAGAAATGATATTTTCTTGGCCACAGAAAATAACTTTCTTAAAGTACCATTGCATTAGAGCAAGCAGCTCGAATCGGAATCGTAAAGGGACATTAATTTGCAAGGCAGAATCAGAATCAAAACTCATGTAATTTGTGCACAATAGTTTATTAACGAAGGACTAACACATAACTAATCTAAACAAACAAACATGAAATCACTCATACATGGGGGAATGGTCAGTGAGAAGCAGTTAGAGAGAGACAAGGAAATGAAGCTATGAAAAGAGTCAGTTAACCACCTGCTGTGAAACCATCAGTGCTGTCTACAGCTTATACTAAACCTCTGTTTGCTTAGTTAAGTGTACGATACTTGCATTGCCTTGGTCGTCTATACACCGCACCTAAAAGTGAGACATGAAGACAGAGTGAGAAAGGGAAGAAAGAAATTGCGTTTTTATTTTTCTGAGAGATGCAATGAAATAAGATGTATAGGGTGGATAGATGTCCACACACTATTTACTTTTATGGATTTTAAAAAGAAACCACAAGAAACAGGTGAATAAAGACTCACAATCAATATTAATTTTGAGAAATTATTATTTCAAGAAATGTAAAGCATTTTGGCTTGTTTATGTGTCTTGTGTTCTATGAGAGCTGTGTTTGAAGGGAGGGGAGTGTTTTTCTGAATGTCTGAATGTGCTTCATCTATTTGCGCACATTGTTTTGAACTGTACTGTATAGCCGTGTTTTGCGATCATAGCCGTCCCATTGTGAACCTCAAAAATTAGATTTTTTTTTTATTCCTAAAAAATGGCATTATTTTATTTGAAAAAATAAACAATTTTATTTTATTGACAGAATATTTTAGTTTGTCGTGTAGATTTTTTTCATTCCATCAGATAATATTTTAAGCTGTCATATGTTCATGTTACAATGTGCCACTCATGTTACAGTGTATCCCACATACAGGGCATGTTGTCACTTTTCACTTCGTTTCTTTTGAGGTAAATAACAGAAAACGTATACACTGTAATTATGAAACAAAGCGATTTGTACAAGACAAGTGTGAAATTAACGTGGATAAAAAAAAAATTATACTCTGAACCCCACGTGGATTTACACAAACTGAGAATGTTTTCACGTTGTGAAAAGGTTATAGTAACGTTTTTTTTCCGACGTATTTAATACGACAAATGTCAGGTTTTTTTAAACGTTATAATACGTTTTTTCACAACGTTGCAGAAACGTTTTTATAACGTTTTTACAACGTCTGTATGTCTCCTTCCAACGTTTTAAAAACGTACTTAACATGTCCAAACTGGTACTTCACATGCTGCCATCAAAATGTTTTCTATACAGTGTTAAAACTCAATATTGATCCTATTAAAAGCCCTTGTTTACATTTCACCTTACTTGTAGCGTTGCTGACCTCGTCGATTTTATAAGCCTAGGTTAACATGTGTAGGCCTACTAATTTATACTACACAAAAATTGCCACTTATCGTATTTATTAAAAAAATATATAAAGTAATATGATATGGGTAGTTCACAAAAATAAATAAGTCAATAAACAAGACAAATGCATAAATATATATACAAATAAAACAAAATGGTTTCAAATAAAGTACGACATATGAAAATTATGCAATGACTGGCAAATTTGAATATAAGTACAAAAGGTACAAAGTCCAAGAAATTTCAATGCATATTTTAACAGGAAAAACAAAAAACAAACAAAAAAAACATTTCATTTGTAAAATGTAAAGTATTCAATTTCAGCTAGTTACTAATTATTTTATTGCAGTTATAATAATAATCACATTGCAATCTTATTACTCGTTTGCACTAAAACTAATGATTATATTGTTAGAGGCTTATTAGCACAAATTACAGGTATATGGCATCCAATTTGAAATGGTTTAAATAATATATAAATATATAAATACAGTTTATAATGGCTATTGTTGTTGAATTATTAATATTTTATAATGAATAAATGTATGTCCCGATTCTTCAGTGCTTTCATTGTAGGTTACATTGTTATGCCACTAGGTGGCAGCAAGAGTTTTTCTTAAAGGAGAAGTCCACTTCCAGAACAACAATTCATAAATAGTATACTCACCCCCTTGTCATCCAAGATGTTTATGTCTTTCTGTCTTCAGTCGTGAAGAAATTTATGTTTGTTGAGGAAAGCATTTCAGGATTTTTTCTGCATATAATGGGCTTCATTGGTGCCCCGATTTTGAACTTCCAAAATGTAGTTTAAATGCAGCTTCAAAGGGCTCTAAACAATACCAGTCGAGGACGAAGGGTCTTATCTAGCTAAACGATCGGTCATTGTTTTCGAAAAATAAAAAATTATATACTTTTTAAGCACAAAAGCTCGTGTAGCACAGGCTCTTGGATGCGCGTCCACAGGTCGATCTTGATCGATTCGTTCATTTTGAACGAATCTTTAATGTGACTTGGGAAGATCGAGTCGTCTTGGGGAGTGATTCATTCAGTCGTGCATGCGCAACATCCTATTACGTTCTGTACTGGAATTAGTTCACCGATTTTGAGTCTTTGGGTTTTTTCGAGTCGTTCGTTCATGGGGCTGTCACGTGATGCTGATTTTGCCAAAACTGGATCACGCAGGATCCAGGAAAGTGGATCACGTAGGCCAGAGTTGAGAACCCCTGTTCTAATTTTTGAACAAAGCCAAAAAACGATGCTGCATCTAATCTACACTTCATTTTTTAGAGATCAATTGACCAGCGCTGCCGCCTATCATGAAATCCCCTTAACCACTGAAAGAAAACTTTGACAAATCGTTTAATGATTACAGCAAACGTGGGGGGAATTATGCTTCACACTGGTGCACTTAAATATATGCATCATAGAAAACAAGGTTTAACAAATCTCACACCTAACATACAGTATTATTATATTATATTATATTATATTATATTATTATATATATTTTGGTCAGTTCACACTGGTTGGGTCAGTGTGTTCCCCCAGTGGGATAGCAGTGTGAACTGGCTTGTAGGTGCTTTGGAAAAAAAACAACAACAAAAAAATGTAAAAATATGTTTAATGCTTAAGAGCAATTAACATCTATATCTGAAATACAGCACATTCCCATTCCATATTTGTGTTCATGTTCCTGAGTAATGTCTGCATGCACCAAAATCTGAGGAGAACAAATAACATGCCAGTAGACAGCAATCCATATGAGAAGTCTGGTGTGGTAGGTGGATCTGAAACTGACTTCTGTCCAGGTTGACCCGGCATCTCTTGTTTATCTGTCTTCACAAACTGCCCTAAAATGCAATTTTAACATCAACATAACATGAGTCATAATATAACATAATATAACATGAGTCTCTTACATTCACAGTGCTCAGTATTTTTTTTATTATTATTATCTGTGTCTTGTTTTCTCGTTATGTTGGGCCCCTCTGTAGGTTGCTGCATACCAAGTGTGCTCAGTGCAGATAAACGAAATGGCCTTGTAGGACATACAAGATAAAAAAGGATGTTTATTTGTACTTAGCTATAGGCTGTCACTACAATCAATGTCCTGAAACTTCATAATGTATTGTGTAAATGGATAGTGTAGGCCTAATGTAGGTAATCAAACTGTAAATGGAATGAGAACATGAAAGCATATTAGCAAAGAATGTAAAACATTTTTTGAAGTCAGTTTATAACAGGTTCTAATATATAATATAATATAATATAATGTAATGTACTATAATATAATAGCTTTAGAATATTTCTTTTTATTTACCTGACGAAAAACATACCAGAAATTGTATAGTGTAGAATAAAAGTAGGCTATCTATAGCAAATTACATAAAAAACAAACATCACGTACAATGAGAGTTTTGGCACCGTTGTATTTTACTGTCATGACGTTCGGAAAAAAAAACAAAAAACAAAAAACAACAACAACAACAACAACAAAAACATAATTTCTGTTCGTGTGTTGATAAAGCTGTAGTTTGGTCTGGTTTCATTTTCGTAGTAGACGAACGTGATATTTACGATTTTTTTTTTTTTTTTTTTTGACTACTTAAAGAAAACGTTCCAGGTTGGTATTTTTACAACGTTTCTAAAACGTTTTATATTGGTAACATATATATATATATATATATATATATATATATATATATATATATATATATATATATATATATAAAAAAATATAAAAAAAAAAAAAAAAAAAAAAAACAACTTACCTAATTGCAACCAAAATACAACGCTGTGAAAAGTTGTAAAAACGTTTTGTGCTTGCTGGGAACGTACCTGTTCACGTGCAACGCAGAATATACCTTGGTTGCATTGGAAACGGGGTAATATAACACAGTCATAAGTCAGCAATTTGTTAAATTAGTTCATTTTTATGTTGTATATTTTTTCCAGTTCTGTAAAAGAATTACATACATTGTTCTTCGCTTGACATGTAAAATGTTTACTTCAGAAAGTGAAAGTTAAATAGGCTCACGGGGCGTATTGTGAAAGTGCCGAAGATAAAAAGGAATGACGTCAAACTGGATGAAAATACGCAGTGCACAGAGAAAACTAGGAATAGATAAAGGGATATTGTGAATAACATTTCCGAAGTGGCATCCGATAAATTAGGGTGAATCCGCACGAACGTCGGGTTACATTTCAACCTTGGATAGGGCTTTGACTAAAGGCTCATATCGGGTGATTTACGGACAGTTTGGAGTTTACCTCTAGCCGCTATAACGCGAGTGCAGTCAGGTTCGTGCATCTGGGTAAAGAAAGCGGCAACGAGACGGAGAGAGCGCTGCCGGATCATTGCATAATACGTGTGTGGTGAGCTCATGCCTTTTATTCATTTTATTTTGCTCCCAGGAGTGAAGTAGCCACGAGTTTAGGCTGCCACGAACCCGAGCGTCTACCCAGGCCTGCAATGTGAACTGTATTTAATTTAATTTCTGTCGACTGTTAGCATATTTAGGACCAGAAAAGAGGTGCGCTGTCAATTGTCTTTTAAATATTTTCCAATTCATATTTTTGTGTTTACTATTCCATTTTACATTCAGCTCGGATTCAGTGTTTCTCCATTTGCTGCAACTGTTGCTTATTCTGTTATTGTATTTCCCTTTACTACTGTAAGTTTATTTGAGATCACCAGCAACCAGTTTAATATTTTGCCCCTTATTAGAATAACAGGGATTTTAGTGTACATCAGATCTTAAAAGAACTCAGGTTAGCCTTTCCCCACAATACTATTAATGGGGGCGCTACACACACAACCAGCACAGGGAGGTAGAAGATTAGAAAGGCTTTCAGCAGCACATAATTATTATTCCATTCATAGCGGCAGGTCCTGCCATCCTCTCCTTTATCCCACATGTCCCAGTCCAGATTCTGCACTAACATCCAGAGAGATGTAGATATTGCAAAAAACACCCCCGAGAGGCCATCTCCCATTGCTCAATTCCAGCGTGGCAGACAGAGGAAGCACCAGCAAAATTTACCAGCAAGTCTGTTATGGCCAGTGAGAGTATAAAACAACTACTAATCTGGTACAGATGCTAACTGGTGGCCACAGCCAGACAAACCAGCACGTTTCCACAAATGGTCAGTTTAATGAAGGCCACCAGTACCACCCAGCGCAGGGCAGTGAACATCACTGTTAGCTTCTGAAAGAAGAAAGCTTGGAGACTTTTGTCCTCCTCTGTCAGAGTAATATCCAAAGTAGTTCAGTCAGGACTCCACGAGTCATCTGTTTTTCTCAAACATTTACATTGGGTGCTATAAAACTGCCATACTAATGACAATGTCTATGCAGAACCTGATTTTACCAAGTATGACATGTTCCTGGATCAACATCTTTGTTGACCCTGGGACAACATTGTGATTAACCAATCAGATTTGAAAAATCAGTTTATAGTTTTTGTGAAGTTTAGGATTACAATCAGTGTTTGGTGCTTATACATTAGTGTCATTCATCTATTATTTCCTCTGATTTTAGGGATTAATCATGGGTAAGGTTAGGTTTAGGTGTAGGGATGTGGTCAAGATTAAATTTTTGGATTAAAATGTTGTTCCAGGGTCAACAAAATATGTTGACTCAGGAACACATCTAACTCAGCAAAATCAGGACGTGCCAATAGCTATAGCCACTGCTCAGATATCAGCTCAGGTTCATTCCTACGAAAAAGAACATGGTTACAGAAAAAAATCTGATTAGCAGCCAAATGGGTATTTAAATATCACAATACAAACTCTTAAGTTTAAAATGCAAAAACAAATGCAAGTTAATTGGAAAAGTGTAACTCTTTTTCCTCTGATTTGCTTCAGATTCCTGACTCTCCCGGCATAGCAACATTGCCTGAACAAATGGCATGAGTTTGGGCCGGGGCTATCTGTTTTGACCAACCAGTAGCAGATGGGGCAGTGTTTGGAGCCCTTTTTTGAAAACAATCATTCTTTTTGTCTAAATGGATGGTAGACATATTAATCAAAGGTTATTGCAACCTAAGCTGAATGAAAAAACAAACAAACAAACAAACAAAAAACAACAACAACAACAAAAAAAATACGTCTGTACATGGCCAACATTCTTGCAAAAAGTACCTATATACATAGAATTCACTGCAGTTTTCAACTGAAATAAAAACTAGGGGCAATAAAACACCAACAACCTTTATTCCCTTTTACAAAAAATATTAATACAGAGGCAGATTATTAATTAATAAAGATTATTAATATTTTGCACAGTTTCTTGTACAAAATGTGTTATGATCTCAGAACACTTTTAGCATAGTGCATGAATTGTACTAAAGTAATACATTTTGATATTGCATCACAAGTCCATTTCCAAATCTAGGCTTTTCTGTTGTGGTAAACATTGTTACTAAAACTATGTTAAAAAAGAGTATAAATTGCTATTAAGAAGTAAACAGGCATTAGTTTGTGTGATGCTGTTACACTCCTGTATGTTTGGGATACTTATGAATATTTATGTATTCATGTTTAACAGGTCCACATGCTGTGAAAATAATCTGTGATAGTGCACCAGTGACATTTCCTCATATATTCAAAGAGACATTTGTGAGTTGTTTTTTAAATACACCATGTTCAAATGTTTGGGGTAAGTATTAACATTTTTATTCATCAATTAAATAATTTATAATCTCATTAAAGAAAAGATTTAATTTCAAATAATTGCTGTTTCTATCCTTAAAAGAATAATAATCATTTCAACTGAATAATGACTGTTTATTGTAGTGACTGTTGTTATTATATTATATAACAGATTGATGATTTGGTGTTTCCTGAAACCATGTTTCAAGCAAACATTTGCAAACAGCATCGTAAACTGGTGTGGTTGAGGCTACAGTTCTCAACAAACGGTTAGAAGTATACTTTCTTGTAATTATGACATGTGAACTTGTATATAGATCATGGGCAGAACAACCAAGCTAACAACCAAGCTTTTTGTGTTAGTGTGTCAACAATAACTAGTATTTTTAAAGAGTGCACATGTGCTTAAATGTGTTAGGGAACCCCAGAGGGACCTGTGATGAATCAAACATCATACAATGCAAAATGATGAGGATCAAATATTAGTGAGTTGTGGAGAAAACTGCTTACTGAATGACCCATGTGGTATCCTGTGGCAGTAAATTAAAGGAGAACTCCACTTTCAGAACAACAATTTCCAAATAATTTACTCACCCCCTTGTCATCCAAGATGTTCATGTCTTTCTGTCTTCAGTCGTAAAGAAATTATGGTTTTTAAGGAAAGCATTTCAGGATTTTTCTCCATATAATAGACTTCAATGGTGCCCCCAATTTCCAAAATGCAGTTTAAATGCAGCTTCAAAGGGCTTTAAACGATCCCAGCCGAGGAGGAAGGGTCTTATCTAGCGAAACGATCTGTCATTTTTTTTTCGAAAAATTTAAATTTGTATTCTTTTAAGCACTAAAGCTCATGTAGCACTAGCTCTGGGATGTGCGTCCATGACGCTACGTACTACAGAATCACGACGAAAGGTCACGCACATCTCACCACCTGACTTGCTGATTCTTTCAGACAGTGGAATAGATATGGGCCATTCTTGATAGCATTGAGATTCCTGCTCTGTTGGCACTGGTTGGCATTTTCTACATGTGCACCACCATGTCTTGTTTGAACATGGTCTGCCCGAGGCTTGAGAGACTTGTGTCACCGCAGCAGTCTCCTCTCTCTGTCTAAGTTCATCGTCTGTGTACTCCGGCTCAAAAAGGTAGGGTATGGCGAAAAACTCCATCTCATTTTCTCCTACAACTTCAGAATCGTCCGACAGCGTTGTATCTTTTTGTCTGTAAACAGCGTTTGACTTACTTGCACTTCATTAGTCTTTGCACGTTCGCTTTGTAAACACTGGGTCTGTAGTTCTGTCTATGTCATGCGTGACCTTTCGACGTGATTCTGTAATATGTAGCGTCGTGGATGTGCATCCCAGAGCTAGTGTTACACAAGCTTTTGTGTTTAAAAAGTATACAAATTTTAATTTTTCGAAAAAAAAAACAGGCCCAGTGCAGGCTTGCCCAGGTGGGGCCCACAGCTTTGGGCTCACTGCGAGCTCTCTATGAGCAACCCACACTAGCAGACTGCTCACATTAATCCTATGATGGCCCAGTGTGGGCCAGCCTGTTCGGGACCAGAGCGACTTTTGTACCTTTGGGCCCATGCAGGTTTTGTGTAGGCAGTCCTGTAATGCAACTAGGAGAATACTAACAACATTGACTGGCCATTCTTTAGCCACTCAGTTGAACTGGAATGGCTCAAACCAAAAAAATACCTTTTCAGAATCCATTTGAAATCCCTTTGACTACTGTGCATTTTTGACAATACAGACATTAGGTATGTGGTGACTGTATCCATTTCAGATGTATAATAACTGTTTTCCTGATGAAAAGTATTTATAGTGAGACAGATTTATTGTTGTAGATTAATAGAGGGCTTCCTAGGGGCTAAGTGAGGGCTGCCTATGCAGGGTCAGCGCTAAGGGGCCAACATTTTGCCAATGAGCAAAGTTTGCTTGATTGCAGGGTCCACTGCTTGAACAGGACATCATTGGCGTTTGGTGGAATTAATAACAGGTTATCAGATGAAGGTGTGACCATGTTACTATGGTTTTGGAAAACACTCTTGACAAGCTTTACATTGTATGGGCGATAAGTACTGAGTTATGTCATTGTTTGGGGAAACACATCCCAGGTCTGCTCACACAGTACCAGTGAACATAAACTAGAGCTATGTTCATGAATGAAGAAAGGCATGAATGAATGAATGAAGAAAGTTTACAACAAAAGAAAAATTCTACCAGTGATCTTGTTTTTGCTAATTAATATTTTGTAAAATTTTAAACAGATGCAAAAAAAGCAACAAATCAGTGGAGACCAACAGTGTGCCTGAACCTGTTACATTCAGTGTACACCCTGCTGTCAGGGAGTTCATCCTCAAGAAAGGACATATTTCCTCTATTAAAGACCAGATGAGCTCACACTTCTGCCAAATAAACATGGAAAAATCTATAGTTTTTCTCAGTCCTGATCCAGTGTTACTGAAACAGAAAGGAGTTACTAGAGAACACATTGATGGCTGGAGTAAGAATGCCATTGATGCCTTCAAGAAAATCATCTCAAACTATACAACAACTGATTGGCCTGTGTCACACCCCTTGTGGTCTAAAGTGGAGAGTGATGTTAAGGAAGTAGTAAAAGATCAGGTTTTTACATATTTGGATGCCTCTAAAGAGGTCCTGACATTGGCAGGAATGACCCATGAGATAACTGGACTAAAACCCATAATGGAGAAAATTTTAGAGAGAGCAACAAATCAAATGGAGAGAGAGAAGAACAGTGTGACAGAGTACATGAAGATTTCTCCTGCAATGTACTTGCTGCTTGAACTAGATGGCCTGAAAAATGCTTTAGCTGTTTCTCCAGAACTGCACACTGACTACAACAAAAAGATGAACAGACTAGTTTTATCAGGGCTTCATACAGAAATTTGCATGTTCAAGAATTGGGTCCTTCAGAAGCAAATAAATAGGAAAAAGAAGTCGATACAGACTGAACATTCAATCCTGGAGTTCCTGAAATCAGTGGACTGTGGTGAAATGTCCAGAGATCTCTTCATATCTAATGGAATAACTGCTGTCTACACAATTGAAAATGGAGATGTTGTTGTGATAGGGAGCACAGAAAGAGCACTTAATGAGGCAGAGAGTATGATAAATACAAATCTCACAACCAAAGACCTCATTGTAGAAGATCAGGGTGTCCTTCAAATGCCAGAGTGGCTGGATCTCAAAAAACATTTGCAGGAATTGTTCAGTACATCCAAAAAGTCATCTGTGATTATACATTTATCTAAAGAGATAGACAAAGTAATGGTGACTGGATTCAGAGAACCAGTGATGAAGGTCAGTCAGGACTTAGGAGACTTCATTGAGAAACACACAAGAATTGAAGAAACCGTTCGTGTCAAATCACATGCTGCAGTTGAATTAATAAAAGACAGAAAATCACACTGGCAGCATTTTACAAAATCTGATAAGGTGAAAGTAAGTTTTGATTCAAAGAGACTCTGGATCAAACTGTCTGGAGAGCGTACATTTGTCCAGCCAGCTGTGACTTTCTTTAAAACATTGGCAGATGGTCTCTACACGGACACACTAATCATTAAAAAGACAGGAGCAAAGAAGTACTTCATGGAGCAGGGTAAAATTATGCTCTCAATGTTTGCGGGGAACAATGGATTTGTGGCAGTACTCCAGGAAGATACCATGCCAGAAGAGGAGAAGGATAATTTTTCCCAAGGTACAGATGACAGATGACTATACAAAAATACAAATCATTAAAACTATAAAACCAGATGTTTTGGCAGTGTTTGGCAAACTGAGCTCTCTCTTCCCTGTTGCTTTATATTTAGGGCCTCTCGGCAGAGTCTCCAGCTCCTGTTTTAAGGTGTATACTTTGAAAATAGGTCATCTGACCCTGGAGGTTTCATCAGGGGATATAACCCAAGAAAAAACTGATGCAATTGTCAACTCCTCAAATCAGACATTTTCCTTAAAATCAGGTTAAACAAATTGCATATATTCATTTTAATGGATTTAATTCAAACTCAGTTTAATGCATTTAACTTTAATTATTTATTGTGAATCCAAATCAATTATAATAACATGTTTATTGAGGCACTAATGCAACTGCCAATGTCTCATTGCTATCTAGGGGTATCCAAGGCGATTTTAGATGGTGCTGGATTGCAAGTAGAACAGGAATTATCACAAATGGGTATGTTAACCATTTGTCCAGTTTGTACCTTTTAGTTTAAAATGTTTTGATTTAAGAGATGTCTATTAAAACTGATCATTAGGATGTTAGTACTATGTGTGTTTTTCCACAGCTAGAGATACAAATTATCAACTAACAGAGATTGTGACCTCATCTGGTGATCTCCCATGTAAAGAAATCATTCACATTGTTGGATCTAATAAACCATCTGATATTCAGCAAAAAGTTTTGTCTGTTCTGAAGTTATGTGAGAAGCACAGATTTACCTCTGTTGCCTTCCCAGCTCTAGGCACAGGTAATTTTATGTATGTATGTATTTATTTATTTATTTAATTTTGTTAAATGGTGTTCTTATTGACAACTTATATATAATTATATATAATTTAAATTCCTACTTTTTTTTTTTTTTTTTTTTTTTTTTAATTGATCCTTTAGGTCAAGGGGGAGCTAATTCATCTGATGTTGCAGATGCAATGATCAATGCAGTTGTTGAATTTGCAAATATAAATGAACATGTTCATGTCAGAAATGTGGAGTTCCTTATATTCAACACAAGTACGTTGGCTGATTTCCATCAAAGCATGCTCAAATGTAAGCCAAAGAAGAGCATTATTGGCAAAATTAAAGGTCAGTCAATTAAAAAACAAATAAATGTTCATAATTGTGTCTGACTATGTTATACTTTTTTACTACACTTAACATACTGTTCTCTTTCTTTCTTTCTTTTCAAAAGGTAAAAACATTTTGTTTGAAGAAATCGAGCCAGTTATGTTTCAGCTATGTGGAGAGACACTAGAGGATTTGAGCAAGGCCAGTGCCCTGATCAACAGCTTGATTAACAAGGAAAATATGCACATCACAATCTGTGATCCAGCTATTGCTCATTTCAGCAAAGAGGAATTAGAAATGCTGAGCAAAATGGAAAAAGAGCTCAAAGTAAGTGTCATACCTGAGAAGAAAGGACAAGACTCTGTTATCACATTAAAGGGCCTGACAGGATTCGTTCAAAATGCAGAGAGTCGTATTCGGGATATTATCCGCAAAGTGGAAAGGAATGAAAACAGAAAAAGGCTGGCAAATCTGACCAGCAGTATAGTTGAGTGGCAATATCAGAGTGGTCACAACTTTAAAGCATTTGATATTTTCACTAATTTCGACTTGGAAGAAGCCTTCAAACTTCAAACAACTTCTGTGCTAATCAAGATTGACAGCGAAGTGTATGATGCAGACATAGTTCGCAAAGTGGCCACAAAGGGAAGAAAACAAACTGAGCTAAAGAGAGTAGAACTGAAAGGTGAGAAATACAAATGCAGATGAAACATTGCAGTTATGAATAGATTAGAAACTAACTAAAGGCATTCATTCATTCATTTAGCTCAAAATTCCTTGCCTTCACACTGGGAAGACGTGAAAGGACAGTTAGTTGTTCTTGTGAAAGTCACAGCAGGCTCAAAGGAATATGCAGATGTAGAAAAGGAGTTCAAAAAAACTGGACTATCCAGCAGTATCATTGAAGTAAGACTATTACATTTATATATGACCCATATATTATATATGACCTTATAATCTGTGTAAAGTTACGTGTTTTTAAAGTTTGTAATTGTGTACTATGATGCAATGATTGCTTAGGCCTAATGTTTTTTCTTGCCTTCTGCATAGATTGAAAGAGTTCAGAACAGCGCACTTTGGAGAAACTACATGATCAAAAAGGAGGAACTGGAAGACAAAAACAAGCACAAAAACAATGAAAAGCTTCTCTTCCATGGAACTGGCCCTGATACGACAGATCAGATCAACAATCATGGCTTCAATCGCAGCTTTGCTGGCATGCATGGTAGCTAACGTATCATAATCTTTTACAATTTGAAAGTGTTGTAATGGTCTTTAGGATTAACAGAATTTCATGCTGTTTTTAGGAGCTTTATATGGGAATGGTACATATTTTGCTGTGGACCCGAGTTACTCATCCAAAGGCTACTCTAAACCTGATAACAAAGGACATAAACGCATGTACCTCGCCAGGGTGCTCGTTGGTGACTTTACTCAAGGAACAAAAGGCCTTCCTACTCCTCCAAAAAAGAGTTCACAAGGTGTTCATCTTTATGACAGTGTGACTGATAACATGAACAACCCAACCATGTTTGTGATCTTCAATGATGTACAGGCTTACCCAGAATACTTAATCACATTCCGGGATAAATGAAATTTTACAGTTCAATTCAATCAGTTTTGAGTTGAATTCCTGTGCATTATTGCCGTGCAGTTACAATCTATTTTTATTTAACTTTCTGTGATGGGCAGAAGGGCAGCTTTTCAGTGAAACTATGTACTGTAATTGATCAAAGGAGAAGTTCACTTCCAGAGCAAAAATGTACAGATAATTTACTCACCCCCTTGTCATCCAAGATGTTCATGTCTTTCTTTCTTCAGTCGATAAGAAATTATGTTTTTTGAGGAAAACATTTCAGGATTTCTGTCCATATAGTGGACTTCTATAGTGCCCGCAAGTCTGAAGTTCCAAGATGCAGCTTAAAAGGGCTCTAAACAATCCCAGCCAAGGAAAAAGGGTCTTATCTAGCGCAACGATTTGTCATTTTCTAAACAAATTGACAGTTTATATTCTTTTTTAACCCAAATACTCATCTTGTCTAGCTCTGCGTGAACACTGTGTATTCTGGTTCAAGACAGTTAGGGTATATCGAAAAAAAGGTAAAACAGCAATGCAGGATGATTTTGAAGTTGGATGGTTTTGAATTTTTGAAGAAAATTAGATGGGAGTTTGACCTACCCTAACTCTCTTAAACCAGAATACACAGACTTCATGCAGAGTTAGACAAGACGAGCATTTGAGGTTAAGAAGTATATAAATTGTAATTTTTATTTTTTTTTTTAGAAAATCGTTTTGCCAATAAGACCCTTCTTTCTTGGCTGGGATCATTTAGAGCCATTTGAAGCTGCATTTAAACTGCATTTTGGAAGTTCAAACTCGCAGGCACCATAGAAATCCACTATATGGAGAGAAATCCTAAAATGTTTTCCTCAAAAAACATAATTTCTTTACGACTGAAGAAAGAAAGACATTAACATCTTGGATGACAAGGGGGTAAGTAAATTATCTGTGAATTTTTGTTCTGGTAGTGAAATTCACATTTAAGTAGCCAGAAAACATTACAAAACAGTACAATGCTGTCCTGAATAAGCTATTTCACATAACAGATGTTTACATATGAAGAGTTCAGATGCAAAAGCCTTTAAGTGCAGTTTGATATTTTCTTCTAATTTTCTTTTATCAGGCTCCTATGTTCAGTAATTTTACTTTAATGGCAATGAATGGGTTCTTTTCATTACACAATGCAGTGAGGTCATTTGTTAATTTTTCTCAAAAACCAGAATGTATGCATTGTCATTTAATTCTTATAGTGGCTGTTGCTCATTAAAGGGATAGTTTACCCAAAAATTTAAATTCTGTCATTAACCCTCAACCTTATGGAAGCAGATTAGTCTCAATAATAATTCACACAAAAAACATGATCCACACACATCATAACCAAATTCATACATGAAACCTAATTCACGTGCCCTCAGGAAGGGATTTGTTCATTTCGTGTTGACATATACCCACCATCCTATTGGTTATTTACAAGAGACAGAAATGATTAGTTCCCCTTATGAGTTTTCGGGTTTGGATTCGAGTCACTAGTTAGTTAGTCATGTGCCACAATGAGTTGGAGCCATGCATTTCAATTTCCAGTTGTCTGCTTTACAATTACTTTACAATTAGTTAATACTTCTGTGCCTCAACAAGTAAAGTCAGAACATAATGATATCTTTGAAAATCATTAGCTAATGATTAATTACAGCAGACAACTGGAAGATGAAATGTGTGGCTTCAACCCATTGTGGTAATTAACACATGAATTTACACTATTAGTTAATAAAATATTAGGGAATTAATACGTTATGACACATTTAACTAATAACAATTTATTGATTACTTAATCTATGAATCATATAGAATGTTCAAATAGTTGCTGATGAAGTAATTATTAATAAATGGTTTAGTTTTTCATGAGTTATATATTAACTCATGATTATCTCTATATCAGTTAAGCATGAATTAATGCATATTTGTGCACCCGTATTGTAAAGTGTTACCGTTTGTTCACCTCTCGAGTCTTCGGTTCTGAGTAGTTCATTATTTTGTCACGTGACGTGACAGCAGTATTAGGTACAGAAATGAGTTATTAATTCCCAACCTTCCTTACAAACACATTTACACTGATGTGTTTCTGGTCTCAAATTTGTACACACACACAAAAAAGTGTTGATTCGAGGACTTTAAGTTGGTGTAAAAAAATAGTAACAAATCCTTCCCTAGCGGATCATTTTGACCTGCCACTAAACTCTCGCCGCTGGAATGAAAAAAAAAAAAAAACTGCAGTTTTTTTTTTAGTTTAATTTTGTCACACTTGAACATGGATCACACACAATTTTTTTTTTTTGGACACAAAGTCTGACACAATCCAGAAAAGATTTATATCCAGACAAAGGACTCTAGAGAATATTTCCAAGCCAGAAAACCATCACATATCCCCCCTACATGGACACACACACAAACACACACACATACATGTTACACACACTCACATAGAGACCCATTATAACATGAACGATTACGATAAACAAAGTAAATGAAATAAAATATAATAAAAATCACCAAAAAGTAATAAAAAAACCTACATAAATTTGGTATAATAAATATAATAAATTTGATCCGGGAGGTAAGGATTTGTTACACTCTCTGGAGTAGAGGATGAGAATTAATTACTCAGCCTCATGTCATTCCAAACCTCTAAGACCTCTTGTTCATTTTTGGAACACAAATTAAGATATTTTTTATGAAATCCGAGAGCTTTCTGACCCTGCATAGACAGCAATCTAACTGAAATGTTCCTAGACCCAGAAATGTTAAAATATTCCATGTGACATCAGTGGTTCAAAGAAAACAAAAATAATGACTTTATTCAATAATTCTTCTCCTTTGTGTCACCGTCCGCCATTATCTGGAGTACCACAAACTATTCCTTTAAGCAGTTTTTAAAATAGGGCTGCACCAAAGCATTTGTCATGGTTGACTTGGTTTGTCCACTTTACCTTGATTCTTTTTTCCCCAGTAAATAAGGTAAAAACTGTGTGATTCACAATTCTTACAGTTTGTTGTTTTAAGAAAATTGTCAGAGATACTGTTACCAGAGAGATCCTTTAAATAAGCAGCAACCACTTTAAATCATGCTCAGTGGACTATATTATGATAACAAACTGAATTATTTCAAGAGCATGATTTTACATTGCATTGTTTTTGATAGTTGCATACTAATAGTGGACAGATGAGTTTTTAATCACTAGTGCCAAAAGATTTGAACGTGTTCATTTAAAAGGGGTGAACAAACGGCAGTTCCCCCTGATTGCTGCGTCTACAGCAGAGGAGCTGTCCGCATGCCCGACGGAAATCCCGGTTTAAGGCTGGGTAAAGAATAGGATTCAGAGCAGAGTTGAGGTATCCCAACCACAGAACGATAGAGTAGGTCAATTTGTTTGGGTGGACCTCTGCCCACATACCCATGCATGTGAAGTAGGTGAAATAGGGGAACCAGCAAATGACAAAAGCGCCAAGCACTGCGGCCAGGGTCACTGTGGCTTTGTGTTCCCGTGCAGTGGCAACTGCTTTTGCAGCCTGCGCAAATGAAGGAGTGGTTGCACGTATACGCCGCACCTAACAGTGAGACATGAACAGAGAGTGACAAAGAAAACGATGAAATTGCATTTTTCTTTTCTGAGGGATGCAATGAAATAGAATGTAGTGAGTGGACAGATAAGAGTGTCCACAATAAAAAAAGGACACTGTCATTGACCCAAGTGGAGAAACGTACCTGCTCACGTGCAACACAGAATATACGATGGTACATTCCACACATGACCAGCAGAGGGAGGTAGAAGATTAGAAAGGCTTTCAGCAGCACATATTTGTTATTCCATTCATAGCGGCAGGTCCTGCCTTCCTCTCCTTCATCCCACATGTCCCAGTCCAGATTTTGCACTCTGAAGTCAGGTGTGTTCCAGCCTAGGTTAATAGACACAAAGGACACAGCCAGAGAACACGTCCAGATCGCAGTCAGACTGATCGCCACCCGACGAGGTGTGACCCTCCTGGGATAGCAGAGAGGCTTAGAAATGGCAAGGTAACGATCAACACTAATGGCCAGTAGAGTGAGGATTGAAGCACTGCTGAGCATAACATCCAGAGAGATGTAGATATTGCAAAAAACACCCCCGAGAGGCCATCTTCCATTGCGCAATTCCAGCATGGCAGACAGTGGAAGCACCAGCAAACCCAGCAGCAAGTCTGTTACGGCTAGTGAAAGTATAAAACAGCTACTAATCTGGTGCAGACGCCGACTGGTGGCCACAGCCAGACAAACCAGCACGTTTCCACAAATGGTCAATGTGATGAAGGCCACCAGTACCACCCAGCGCAGGGCAGTGAACATCATTGTTAGCTTCTAAAACAGGAAAGCTTGGAGATTTTTGTCCTCCTATGTCAGAGTGATATCCAAAGTAGTTCTGTCAGGACTCCACGTGTCATCTGTTTTTCTGAAACATTTACATTGGGTGCTATAAAACTTCCATAATATCTATGGCCACTGCTCAGATATCAGCTCAGGTTCATTCCTACAAAAAAAAGAGAACAACATGCATTTGGGTAATTAATTTAGAACCTTTAGTAAAAGTGAAATGTATAATACTTATACATTTAGACATTGTTAAATTCTTCCTCCTAACTTACTTTAAAATGCAAAGACAACTGGTTAATTGGAAAAGTATAGCCATTTGCTTCAGATTCCTGACTCAGATTCCAACATTGACTCAACCAGTGGCACGAGTTTGGATAGTATTTATGCTAAATCTATGCAGATTTGGTTTAAATGAACTTGTCCAAGAAATTAATGAGAAAACATAATTTATGAAAGTAATCTGCCAAATTGGCTAGTGATTTGACAGCGTTACCCACCACAGCTGATTTTTACCCACATTTGACAAGTTGGCGGGTGTTAATTTAAAACCATGCAGCCAATAGTAGATAGTAGAACCTTTCTGAAAACAATGTTTTTTTTTTTTTTTTGTGGACTAAAATGGATGGCAGACATTAATCACAGGATATAACAACCTAGGCTGACTTGCATCTACATGTCTACATTTTTGAAAAAAAAAAAAACACCAGCAACTTTTATTCTGTTTCACAAAAATTACGATTACAGGGGCAGGTTGTCAATTTATGAAGACTTATTTTTGCACGGTTTCTTGCACAAAACTAAGGTGGTCTGTGGTCTTACATCTGCTTGCCACCAGAGGCTGCCTTCCATTTATATTGACACAAATTATGATTACAGGGGCAGGTTGTCAATTTATGAAGACTTATTTTTGCATGGTTTCTTGCACAAAACTATGGTGGTCTATGGTCTTCCGTCTGCTTGCCACCAAAGGCTGCCTTCCATTTATATTGACTCTCACACTACACAAACTGTCACACGTCACCCTGGACTACATGTTCCATGTTGCACCTGCAGCCAATCAGACACTCTATAAATATGTGGCCGTAACCATCATTCAGGGCAGAGTATTGTTTGCGCTTATTGCTACATCATTGATAGCAATTGTAATTGTAAGTTTCAAATTTTAACACAGATTCAGGTAGATTCAAACCCCGTCGGTCAGAACTGTATAACAACATCTAACTTGAAGAATTCACCCCAGACTTCAGAATCTCAGTAAAGCATTTACTGATGGTAAAAGTTGTGGTTCTACAACAGAATACAGAAAGAATCTTACATGAGTAAACTATCAATTAACATTTACAAACAATTATCATGCAATAACAATCCTTTCAAGTATAAAATAAAATACAAATTAAAGCAGTTTAACACATGTCTGTGCAAATAATTAGAGTGGTTATTCTAGGACAACCCACAAGATGTAGAGATGGGCGATATGGGCTTCTAACACCAAGAGGAATTCCTTGTGTGTGAAACACATGTGGCAAAAAAGCTCTTTCTGATTCGGAAGCCAGAGGGCGCCCTTGTGCAGAATCTCCACATATGCTTTATAGCAGAAGTAATAGTACTGACGACGCTTCAGGAATCTCTAATCCAGTTATCACAGCTGAATAAAATGCAAAAAGAGAGATATTAACTGAAGAAACTTGAAGACAATAAACATATGATGGCTACAATATATGGTTTGTCTGTGTTCTTCAAACAATATTGGATATTTCTATTAGGATTAAGTATATGTGACCCTGGACCACAAAACCAGTCAAAAGTGTAAATTTTTTGAAATTGAGTTTATACACAATCTGAAAGCTGAATAAATAAGCTTTCCACCGATGTATGGTTTGTTAGGATAGAACAATATTTGGTCGAGTATATGGAATCTGAGTGTGCAAAAAAATCTAAATATTGAGAAAATCGCCTTCAAAGTTGTCCAAATTAAGTTCTTTGCAATACATATTACTAATCAGAAATTAAGTTTTGATATATTTACAGTAGGAAATTTACAAAATATCTTAATGGAACATGATCTTTAGTTAATTTCCTAATGATTTTTGGCATAAAAGAAAAATCTATAATTTTGACCTATACAATGTATTTTTGGCTATTGCTACAAATATACCCCAGCGACTTAAGACTGGTTTTGTTGTCCAGGGTCACATATTTATAATGTAATTATCTTATCGCAAACGATAAGATATCGCCCATCCCTAACAAGATGGCGCCATTATTACACTAGACGTGACTAAGGCACGTGTTTAAGATATGGTAAACAGCGAGTTATTAGTCATGAAATAACTTGATAAAACAATGACATATTTCACAATAAATACTTGAAATTACTTGTATTAGCTATGATGAACATGAAAGCAAGCTTAACGGTGACAAATCAACTATGCCATTAACCCAAACATACATATGGCACAACAGCGCTAAATGAGTCTCACTTGCGGCATGAAAACAATTGGCAGATTTAAATAAAGAACAACAAATACACTTACTTTATATGCACACACAACTATATTACACCAGTAAGATTGGGGTGTTGCAGACAAATGTAAGATGAGCAGATTACTCAAGGAAAGAGTTTGCGTTCTGCATGTCTGCTCAGCACCTGCTCCCCTTCCCGACTCCACGTGATGCACATGATGGTGATGTTGCTGATGTTGATTGGTCACAGGAGGAAAGTTCAAGAAACCTTTTGAACAGCAATGTTACAGAGCCATTCTGAGTTTTCTTAGTCTAAGTCCAGTTTAGTTCTGTTCATTGCCTGATTCATCCGTGTCTTGATCCTAGTCTCTTTATCTTGTCTTGTCTGTCTGCTGCCTGCCCTGGAATTATTGCACTTGTGGAGTCTTTGGTATAAGTCACAGTGAAACAGCTCAAAACTTGTAGAAACAAGCAGAAATTACATGGTTGCTTAAAAAAAAAGTTTACTTTTGTAAAAGCTATCAGTTAATTCACAGTAGGGTTTAATGTAGCCTAACTGTTACATTAATTTTAGTCGCGATTTCAGTGACTAGTTTAGGATAAAACTAAATGCACTTTTACCACTTTTACTGGACATTTTACTTTGAAAGGGCTGGGAAAAGTGCAAGAAGCAAGGTATTATCATTTTGAAGAAATGTCGCCACAGGCACGTGTTTGCAATGAGTCTGGGTTAGGTTATTCTTTGCCATTCATATTTTGAAACTTATGTGTTAGCACAAAGAAATGTTAATGAATGCGCTTGTCTGATATTTTGTGGTATTATGTCTTCTGGAAGGTCACCCAAAAAATGTAATGCAAATCTGAATCTAAATTGAATGCAAATTTAATGCAAAACTTCAGCCCCTGTTTACTGCAAGGACAAAAGGGCCTGAGTTATACTACAACATCTCAGAGAATAAGTTATCTCCTTTTATTCGTAGCTACTTTTGTTTGTTTTTAATATTAATTTTGAGTTTAAGTCACAGCGGTGCTTGGATGCTGATTAATTTTTATTTTATTTTGCATTCAGAGCTACATTAGTTGCCACTAATGAACACTGTTGAGATAAATTCACAGTAAGAGATGACAGTGGGTCGCACAGATACTTATAAAGAGAGGAAGCACATTATCACTGTGTCATTGCTGTTCATGTAGATTTTACAGCAACTGACATGCTTGCAAAAGAAAGAAATAAACAATGAACAGACCATGCAATTTCATTTTGACATCCATGTAAAAACTCTGGGATGTTTGTGTCAGTACCACCAACAAACTGAATTTGTATCTTTGTGAGTAATGGTGTTATTAGAAAAATTGTTTATATTTGTTCTGAATACTAATGTGTAGTTTCCGGGGAAGAGTGCACTAAAGCTCTTATCCATTCGGGTTATTTTATACATACCCATAAAATAAATTCAATTGTTTGCCACTCTATATGATGGCCAGAATGTCTTGTGCATTTGCGGGTGACAGTGCCGTTTGTCCCAAACACATCTGAAACAAAAATTATTTGTGCGGTTCAGACCTAGAACATTCTTTGATTTTTACAGGATATGAGAAATATACAAAAACTGCATGCATAGTCATGCAAACGCAAAATATGGTTGCAGGTCGAAGGAGAAATTTGTAATGGAAGGATATCTCTTAGAAAAGATAGACATTTAATGGTAGACAAACTGCAAAAAGTGTGACGAAAGATAAAGCAATATCAATTTGCATTGTGTAATTTCTTCTGTGAAATTTGGTTTGCCGTTTCCTCGTGTAGTTCAGACTGTAATCTCTCTTAACCATTCATTTGTTACCACAGGAACATATTTACACAAGAACAAGCATTTTCATTTCACACCTTTATGGTAGAGGTCTGAAAAACGGCAGATTGCAAGAAATGCTCATAAACATAAATGCAGGTGAGAGACAGCCGATAGCAACGGCACAATTAAGGTACTTTCATTCAGCATTCTCTGCAGTGTAGAAACATGAGCTGAAATATGTTTCCATGACAAAATTCCAAGCTCACCAAGTTATACAATGATTGTCCAGTGTCCTATTAGACCTGTTGAAAGACCTTTTGCTTTCTTAAACAGCATGAACTGGTTAACTGGATCTATTACGTTGCATGAGTCCTGTTTTTCATCTCAGCTGAGAGAGGATCACATGCACGAATGTGTGTTCATGCACTGCATATTCACTTGGTGAATCATGCTCAAATAAATGAATAGTCTAAAGGTGCAAGTATGAGGTTGATGACAATATTGTCCCCTCAATTAACAGTGAATCAAACACTTGGAACTGCAATTAGCTGCAGAGAGTCTGCACCTACTAGGCTGTCAATCTAGTCAGCCACCAAAATAACTAACAAGTGCCTAATAAACAAGTAGCTTAACTAAAAATATAAACAGACAGGATATTCTTCGGCTGAAGCGTGATCAAGAATTATAGCCATTGAACATTTTCTAAGTGTGTGGTCTTGTAGCTTGAACAGAGGAAAAGGATAACTCATACATCTTTAAACAATGATGAGAACTAATAATTCTTTCCGCATACAGTACCACCTGGCCGCCTTCGTCAATGTTTAGCTTCCTTGCTTGGAATCCCAAATAAATGGCCAGACGGCAGTCTGCAGATTTACCAAAATGTATAGAACAAACACTAACATCTATATTTTATCACCCGCTTATGTCAAACAGAACTGCTTATGGCTTTGTTTATGTGATTCACAATGCCAAATTTTTAAACCTATTTAGGTCACCTTATGCTTTAAAATTGTAAAATGCTTTACAATTAAATAAGTCCACTTCTAAAACAAAGATTTACATATAATGTACTCACCCCTTTGTCATACAAGATGTTCATATCTTTCTTTTTTTCAGTCGTAACAAAATTATGTTTTTTTGAGGACGAGCGTTAAATATTTTCCTCAAAAAGCATAATTTCTTTATGACTGAAGAAAGAAAGACATGGACATATTGGATGACAAGGGGCTGAGTAGATTATATGTGAATCTTTGTTTTGGATGTGGACTTCTCTTTTAATATTTGAACTACCGTTCAAAGGTTTAGGCTCAGTAAGGTTAGTTTAATTATTGTTATTATTTATTATTATTATATTGTTTAAAATATATTAATACTTTTATTCAGATAGGATGCATTAAATTGATTAAAATTTCATTTAACATATTTATAATGTTATAAAAGATTTGTTTCAGATAAAATGCGAACTCTCTATGTGAACTTTATATTCATCAAATAATATATATATAGTCAGTATATAGCAATATTAGAATGATCAGCATAATAAAATGATTTCTGAAGGATCATGTGACACTAAAGACTGGAGTAATGATGCAGAAAATGTAGCTTTGATCACAGGTATAAATTAGATTTTAAAATATATTCAAATAGAAAACAGCTATTTTAAATAGTAAAAAAAAAAATATATATATAATATATATATATAAGAATTGTATTGTTTTGCTGTAATTTTATATCAAATTAATGCAGGCTTGGTGAGCAGAAGAGACTTTTTAAAAAAAAATAAAAATAATAATAATAATATAAAAATAAAAATCTTACCGTTCAAAAACTTTTGATTGGTATGTATTTTTAAAATGTATATGTAAATGCAATATATTAAGCCAATATATCAATATAAATCCAGTAAGTCAATATATTAAACCATTTCTGAAGTCTGGTATATGAAACTACAAGGAAGGTATATAAAACTGCATTTTTAACAAAAGTTATTCTTACCAAAAGTAGTGAAAGACTGTAACTCACTTTCTGCAGGTGAATCATGGTTGCAAAGTAGAAACTCCAGATTCCTGCATGAGCTGGTGTTCACAGCACTGTAACAGTGAGATAATGCTAGTCTGTTTGCGTCTGTGTGTCTTTCATTGCTTCTGCCCTCTCTTTACTTTTGCCCCCTTCTTTTTAGTTACACACCTCTACTTTCCCTCCCCGTGTCTCCCACTATCACTGTCAGTCTTAGTATTTACAATCTGTTATGAAACTTAACATTATCTTATCACTGTACATGCTCACTTACAGTAGTTCTCTTTTTCTCACGGGACAACATGCTACTGTTTTACACAGATATGAGACTTGGAGATAAACGGGGTAAATACATAATCCCTGCCTCATTTTTTTTTTTTTTTATCTTGTTAACATTGATCTGCAGATCTTCAAACTGATTTGTAGGAAACATTAGCAGGAGAGTTAATGGAGTGATCATTCGGTTAGTGCCCATCAGGTGTGTAAGAGAAGGTGAAAGTTGTGACATATGGTTTTTGACCTTCTCATAGAAATCATGAACAACAAAAAAAGATCTCATGCAAAGACCTTGATAAAGATATTTAGTGATTACTGAAATGTTTTGGTTTCAATTGTTTTATATTTGTGACTTTGCAGGTTTATATCTCACAACTATTTTTTAGAACAAACTTGCGATTCTGAGGGAAAAAAGTCAGAATCGTGAGATATAAACTTAAGATTATAAGAAAAAAAAGAGTCAGAATTTTGAAGAAAAAAGTCTAAATTATGAGATAACTCATAATTCTGAGAGAAAAAAACAACAAACAAACAAACAAAAAAAAAACACGTACAATTGCAAATTATAAACAGATTTGCAAGATGTAAAGTTGGAACTATGAGATACAAATTATATCTATCTATCTATTTATCTATCTATCTATCTATCTATCTATCTATCTATCTGTCTATCTATCTATCTGTCTATCTATCTATTTGTCTGTCTGTCTGTCTGTCTGTCTGTCTGTCCCTCCATCCCTCCGTCCATTCATAGTAGTATTATATTGCTATATAAAAATTAATGAAGTAATTAGAGAACTGCTACTCACCCGTTGCATGACAAAAGTTCCTCATCAGGCTTGATGCAAGCTCCACATGCAGTCACAGGCACTTAAAATCAGGCATTTAAGCAATTTACAACTAAAGTTTGGGTTTTGACTTCTGTTTCTTGTACCATTTGATTATAAATGTGGAGCCATTACTCATGTATATTAGATTTTATGATGATCATGCTTGTAATAATTCTCAATGGCTGCTTTCCAATAACTATTTTATAATATGTGTCAGTTTTTAAATAAAATACTGAAATTCTGTACAGAGCTGAGCTCTTTTATGCAACAGAAACACTGGGAGTGTAAAAGCACAATTCAGACTGCTGTTGCATTTACACTGTTTACACTTACGCGCTGCTTACGCACATTGTGTGTTTTTAATCAAAGAGATAAGGATTCCATGAAAGATTTTTCTAATTTATTAATTGTTAGTTGATAAGGTGTTTGACATGACCCTTAATGATTGACAGTCTGATGGTTATTAGTTGCCCTACTTTAGTTTTATCTGTGTAATTAGCGCGCTTGCAGTGGACAGATAAGAACATACAATATGTGATCCTTTATTAAAGACATGGACACACTGGTAATTTTCCAGCTTTAAATGACTGTGCAACCTAAAGGAAAGCTGTAGCAGGTGTTGATGACACTCGATCAGAGAGAAATTATCACATCATGCCACTTTATTAAGTCAGATTGATTGATTGATTTAGAAGAATGGGAATAACGGTCTTGAAGAATTTGAATAAATCTATGGATAAGTCAATATAAAGAAAAAGGACATATTTCTGCAATGCCAAATAATTATTTAAAAAAAAGCAATATTTTATAATAAGGTTCAATTTAACATAGTTAATGCATAAGATATCATAACACTATAATAAAGTTCCATTTGTTATAGTTAACTATGTTAGTTACCATGAACTAACAATAAAAAATAAACAAAACGTCTAAACCACCTATTAAGCTTAGCTGATGTCAGTTGCAACATTTACTAATACATTATCAAAATATAACATTAATCTTATTTAATGGAACCAATATAAGATGAATTAACAATGAGCAATTGTATTTCAACAACAAATGTTAATAAAGATGATTAAATACTGCTTTGAAACTTTGAAATATTTGTTAAATATTTTATTTAGTTTAAAGTTAATTTGGCAGCAACTTGGCAACAGTGAAAACCTGGCAAATTTACTGTGCTTAATTAAAAAGTGCAAGACTTTTTTAATGTCTTATTGCTAATTGTGTCAGTCAGGCTAAGTTGTATTTTTAGATTTATAGAAAACATAACAACGTTCATCAAGTTGCGGAAGACCTTCAATCAGTTTGCAGAAAGATATCTGACGATACTGTGAAAGAGCGAAAAGCAGCTTCATACAACATCTGAACACCTATGGCACTCTGCAAATGACTGTGTTTGCATTTAATGATTTGCATTTCGGCATCTACGGTGCAGGGGTTTGTGTTTGTTTGAAGGACGTTTCCTGTCAGTGGGATTATTTTCGCTCCGTGCCTCTTCTGGGCCAATTAACAGGGATTCAAAATATCTTCTGGTGCTTAGATCCTGTCTATGTATATCATTCTCATCTGAGCATGTGTGTGTGCGCGAACAGGCCAGAAGGAGCCTCTACTCTTTGCTTGTCATTAACCAGCCCAAACACGAGCAGTGACGTCTCTGCGCTAAGCTCGATGTCAAGGGTCTACAGTCACGTCTGTTCTCTGATCTTCCTGTCCAGAGTCACCTAGCAACTCCAGACCTCTACGACCTCATGTACTGCTCAAAGAGTGGACTGCAAAGATGAACAGCTGAATCGAGATGATATTAAGACCGAGAACAAACAGCGAAATGAGGTTGTCAACTCAATAGCAAGTCTCTAGCTGTTTGTTGTTCCATCGTGATGGAATATTCCAGGTAAATATATTAAAGGCTTTTAACAAAGGTGAGAGAGGAGAGAGTTTCCTCTTGGCTAATTTGTCTGGAGACTCTCTTTGTGCTTGTTTAACACGATTAAAGCTGTTATTGAGTCACATTCTTTTGTATCTGATGCCTTATTATAGAGAACTAAAGTTTGTCTGTGCAAGCAAAGCTCCTGTCAAAGAAATTCTTCCTCGGAGGTGACGTGTGTAATTTTTTTGAAGTTAAAATACATTCTCCCATTCCGGCTTGATGTGCAGAGACAAATTTACGTAAGCCGTTTGTAAGTTGATTTCCCCCAAAAGTGTAAACACTGCGGTTCTGTGGCTGTTTCTGCATTGCTCATTTGTTTGTGCAGGCCGACACAGCAATATTGCTCAACCAATGCCATCCAAATGATGTCTGAAAGACAGGGAAAGTGTGTGCGAAACCTCATTTTTCAATTCAGTTTTGTGCCACTAATAATGCAAAAATAACATAATGTATCTTTTATGTTTTGTACAGGCTAACTTTACAAAGAAAACTGCTGTACTGTAAGGCACCTTGCAGGTCTGCATATATATATATAGACAGTTCTTTCTGGTCCTTGAATCTGATTGACTAATAAGAATCAGATCCACTATAATTAAAAAAAATATTACTCTTTTTGTGTCACAGGTTTTCAGGTGAGAATGTACTTGTTTATAGTTCATTTATGCAGTTTGTTAATAAAGATAACATCTATTTGAACATTTGCATCAGCGTTTTCGGACTTATGCACTCCAGATTTTCAGCAGCCACTCAGTGCTCATGAATCCGCCCAGAGCAGCTTTTCCTCAGCCAGATCTTCTGGAATTTACTGATAGCTCTGATGGCTCTACAGTGGTTAAACATAAAATATAATTTGTTTTAGGTAAATCTAACAGGCAGTCTTTAGTCTCATTAAAATATAATTTGTTCCAGAGCAAATAGTTTTGGCTAAATCTCATCATGTTTATGTAAATTCAGTGCTGTATATCAGAGTGCTGTCTTTGTACATTTGACTGAATTGCCTAACAACTTTTATGATGGCTGTTGTTGTTAAATATTAATATTCAATAAATATCATTTTATAACAATATTAGTATTATTTAACAACAGTGTTTAGTATTGAGAAACAGTGTGTGTGTTCATGATGGTGACTAGTTACATTGTTCTGCCATTAGATTAGAAACTAAGTTTTCATTTTTTTATGAGTCAGCAGTAAAGACTTTTACATTAAAAAAAAAATATATATATATTTTTTTTTACTAACAAATGCACTGAGCAGTGCTGTCATCAGAAATCACCCTTAACAGATGAAAGGAAATTACCGTTACAACAATGATAGCACTTTCCTCAGTGGACATTCAAACTAATATTTTCTTGTGAATATGAAATTGAGCTGAAGAATGAATACTGTATCATATGCAGGTAATCATAATGCTCTACTATACATAATACACTGCTTTTAATACAGTAATACAGTTCCTTTGTTACTAGTTCTAAAGTGATGTTTTCAAATTAGTAACAGAGGCTTGGGCTCAGCTGTCAAACTAAGATTTGAATCGGGGCAGAAGGAAGTAGTTCTGCACAAAGGAGGGTTTTCAAGATACTCCGTTGTTGTTTCTTATGTATTTACACACTCGTGCTGTTGAACTGTTGTATAGGTGCAATATCACACTCGTAGATGTGAGATATGGGTGTATATCAGCACGCTGTGATTACCTACGGCCGAATCACAGCCATGATATATCCATATATATTCATATATATATATATATATATACAGCCATACCTCACATCTACGAGTGTGACATTGCTCATATAGAAAGCTCTTTCTGGTCCTCAAATCTGACTGGCTGAGAAAAGTGTGATATTCTAGTGATAACAGGACTCCAACAACCATTTCACCATTTGTATAACTCCATTTGTGGCATTTCTTACAGCGAATGTTATGGCGGATGCCCAAATCTACTATAATTTTAACAAAAATATTGTTTTTGTGTCATGAAATGTAGTTTTAAGAGTTTTAGACTTCAGATATGTGGTTTGTTAATAAAAAAATAATGTCTATTTGAAAATTTGCTTTAATCTGTTAGCGGCCGTTCGACATTCATGAACCCGCCAAGAGTAGCCTTACCTCGGCCAGATCTTCTGGAATTTGCCGCTGGCTCTGATGTCTCGGTTAAACCTGAGTTATAATTTGTTTTTGGTAAATCTAATAGGCAGTTTTTGGTCTCATTAATCTATTTATTCCAGAGCAAATAGTTTTGGCTGAGGGCAAAACCTCTTCACGTTATATTTTATGTAACTTTAAAGCTAATGCCAGAGCACTGCCTTTGTACTTTTGGCTGAATTGCCTAGCAACTTTTATGATGGCTGTTGTTGTTGTTTATTAAATAATATTATTCAATAAATAATATTTTACATAAATAATAGTAGTATTTAATTATAGTGTTTAGGTTTGGGAGACAGTGTGTGTTCATGGTGGTGTTGATGGTGATTAGTTACATTATATCACCATTAGATGGCGACAAGAGACTGAGATGGCGATAAGAAAGTGAGTCAGCAGTAAAGACTTTTATATTGAAAGAGACTGAAATGGTTGTAAACAGTAAAAATATTTTTACTTTCAACAATACCTTGTAAGATACAGCCAACAAATGTAATGAGCAGCACTGTCATTGGAAATCACCCTTAACAGATGAAAGAATAGTACAACAAAGATATTGCTTTCCTTAGAGGACATTCAAAGTACGTTTTATTTTGAATATGAGATTGAGCTAAAGAATGAATGTTGTATCAGATGCAGGTAATCACACTTGCTCAGTCCATCTCTCTCTCATTTTAATACAGTAATACAAACTCAATGTTCCTTCATTACTAGTTCTAAAGTGGAATTAGTAATGAAGGCTTGGGCTCAGCTGTTAAACTGTCAACTTGAGATTTGAGTCCATGGCGGAAGGAAGTAGTTTGCACAAAAGGGGTCTTTTAAAGACACTCCGTTGTTGTTTCTTAAATATTTACACACTCGTGTTGTCAAAACTGTTGTATAAATGCAATATCACACTAGTTCCTGTGTGATATGGCTGTATATCAGCACGCTGTGACTACCTGCGGCTTAATGCCTACATCTAAATCACAGCGATGCTGATATACAGCCGTATTTGATTAAAAAATAAACAAAGAAAGTAAAGCAGTATTATTGTTAAATATTGTTATAGTTTTAAATAACTGTTTTCTGTTATTTTTAAAAAGTAATTTATTTCTGTGATGGCAAAGCTGAATTTTCAGCATCATTACTCCAGTCTTCAGGGTCACATGATCCTTTAGAAAACTCATTCTTTGATAAATAGAAAATTCCTAAGAACACCATTTGGTTAAAATCTATTCCAACAGACATTCACTATTAAAATCACTATTAAAATTATCTCTAAATTCCAAACTCAGACTAAGAATAGAAACAGGGAAAGTTCATTTTGTAACCATTTCTTGTAACCATAAAACACTTAAAAATCGAAACAGATGGTTTTATCCAAAGCGACCTATGCCGGTCTGACACATTCCCCTGAAGCAGCATGAGGTTAAATGTCTAGTTCAGGGGCAAAATGGTAATACAGAAAGGCTGCAATTTCATTGGCTCTTTAGTGGTTGGTTCATCCTTACGTCTTAGCCACACTGACACCAAAAGTACAACCTCTCCGGAAACAGCTTGGAGCCGTGAGCACTAAGCTATCATCATCCCCTCTGCCTGTCAGGACCTTTCCTTGATTATTTCAAGATATTTAGAGCAGCCAAATTAGTGAGCTGACTGATTTCAGGTCAACCCCTTCAATGAGACGACTATTGGTTTGCGATTTGTGTGCGTGTCCATTTTTTAACGTGTTAGTATCTGTGCGTGTAGATGAAAGGGTGTAAGCTGTGGCCCTTCGCTGTAGTCTGTCATATCATATTCTCATCCTACGGAACACCGACCTTATATCTCCAGAGACACATGCTGCTCCTATCTGCACCCCCCCTCTGGAAAACCCCAATGGGAGAAGAATGGAGTTAGTGCATCCTCATGTCCCACCCCCTCTAAAACACAAGCACCCCTGGGAGGGGTCAGAGAGAACGCGGCCCGTCACACATTGTCTCCAAGCCTCCTCCATCTGAGTTACAGAAGCACGTCTGCTTCCTTTTTTAGGAGAAGTGATAGGAAGGGGCTGTTCTACTTTTCAGATTAGCAGAGAGAAACAGAGAGAGAAAGCAAGGAAGAGAGGAAGAAAAAGAAGAGAAAAAGACAATAGGACTGAACATATTTCCCCTTCTTGTGTAAGTGTACAATATACACTTACAACATATAAATATATACACATACCTTTCAAAAGTTTGAGGTCAGCAATATATATTCCACCAAAAAATTAAGCAGCATAACTGTTTTCAACATGTATGATAATAGGTAATTTTATTGACCCCAAACTTTTGAACAGAAACATATACAGTATACTTTGACTGCGTTGTAAACGCTGATAGTCATGTTTATAATAATGCTTTGTTGGCTTTTGAGATACAGAAGAGAGAGTGAGTGAATGAGAGAGAAAAGATCCATGTTTACCTGTGTGTCTACACTTCACTGCACATCTTCTGACTAACAGACCAACAAACAGGAACACATCATCTGACCCATTTGGAAAGTGTGGACATAGAGTTCAGACCATTGTAGCTGTGGGTAATACTGACTCATGATTTTAAAACCCTAGTCATGTGATTTTAAAGGAATGTGTGCTGTACGAATTGTAGTACTTCAAAAAAAAAATAAATAAATAAAATAAATAATAATAATAATAATAATAATAATAATAATATAAATAATGAATCTTAATTTTAAATTCTAATTTAATGCAATACAAAAAAACAAAAAAAATGCCTATGATGTTTCCAGTCATTTGTATGATGCCAAGATAAAACTCCCTTATTTATGGAAGCCTGTTTCTGCCACTATAAACTTGCAATTGTAAGTCCAATTCTAAAGGGGGAAAGATTGTGAGTTATAAAGAGCACTTGCGTGTTATAAAGTCATAATTGCAACATAAAAACCTGCAATTCTGAGTAAAAAAGTCACAGCTGCAAAATATAAACTTGCAATTTGGAGAAAAAAAAGGTTTCAAAATTTCAACTTTCTTTCTTTCTGAGTAAAAAAGTCACAGCTGCAAAATATAAACTTGCAATTCTGAGAAAAAAGGTCAGAACTGCACATTTCTATCTCAATTCTGAGAAAAAGGTCAGAATTGCGAGTTTATATCAAGCAATTCTGAGGGGAAAAATAAGGTGTAATTGTGAGACAAAAAGTTGCAATTACCTTATTTATTTATTTATTTATTTTCAGTGGTGGAACTGGGCTTCCATAATTATTGGACATCACATAGAAAATTAATTAAATAAATAAATAAATAAAGCTATAACTTTAACTTTAAGCTATGGTTTAGTCCTAAACCACAGGACTTTATAAACAAAGAAACATTCATGTGGGACTTTCATGTATAATTTGTTACCATTACAAGCTTTTAGGATCATTTTCAAGGATACACTTTGGAGGATTTTTACATTTTTTATCAGAAAGTGACAACATACTAGTACACAAAAACATGTTTTTGCTTTTCTCTAGTCATTGTAGTAGTGTCAAGTTCAATTTGGTAAAAAAAAAAAAAAAAAAAAAAAAAAAATGTTCTCACATGTTTATGTCACATCTTTAACAAAGAAAAGAAGGTCCAGCTATTATGGTGACAGATATGCTACTTTACTTTGGATATGCGTCTTATAGGATTTTCTTCTTACTATCAGTGATCTAGGTGTAACTGGACAGATCAGTTTTGATGTGATCACATGGATACCCAAGAGCAAGAGCAGCAACTTGCTTCTCTACTTGGAACTTAGACAACCCAGAATTCTGTAGTATTCTTCCTTTAGAATTATCTGTGGTAACACTTTATTTTAAGGTGTCCTTGTTACACGTTATATGTACTTATTATTATAATAACAATTAATTAAGCATAATTTCATGCAAGAACAGTCTAAACCAAACCCTAATCCTAACCATAACCATATAGTAAGTACATGTAGTTGATTAATATTGCTCAGTACTTAAGGACACCTTAAAATAAAGTGTAACCTTATCTGTAAACTACAAGCTATATTTGTACAGTTTCTGATGCCGATTACCATGACTTAAACAAATATGTGACCCTGGACCACAAAACCAGTCTTAAGTCGCTGGGGAATATTTGAAGCAATAGCCAAAAATACATTGTATGGGTCAAAATTACTGATTTTCATTTTATGCCAAAAATCATTAGGATATTAAGTAAAGATCATGTGCCATGAAGATATTTTGTAAACTTCCTACTGTAAATATATCATAAAATAATTTTTGATTAGTAATATACATTGTTAAAAACTTAATTTGGACAACTTTAAAGGTGATTTTCTCAATATTTAGATTTTTTTGCACCCTCAGATTCCAGGTTTTCAAATAGCTGTATCTTGGCTAAATATTGTTCTATCATAACAAACCATACATCAATGGAAAGCGTATTTATTCCACTTTCAGATGTTGTATAAATCTCAGTTTGAGAAAATTGACCCTTATGACTGGTTTTGTGGTCCAGGGTCACATATGTCAGGGTTTGCGTAATGAACATTAGCAAACATTAGCACTCAGCTACATGGCCTTTAAACACAAGACTGAAGTAGACAATAAATTATTCATTTTTAAAATCTAAACCATACATTATACATGCAAATTGAAGACCTGACTTCACTAGCATACAACATCATGAAAGTGACCTCATCCTGCTGACAAACACGTATGCACTAATCTTAGACTTGCTTAGTAATGCTGCCCTTTCTGGTTTGTTTTGTTCCAGAGCCACTGGCCTGTAGGAGTGGATTACAATGGCTAAAGGTAGTGAACTCGCTTGCTCTCTCGCATGAGGGCTGGCTGTGAGGTCCACTTGCTCTTTGGCATGGAGAGAGGACCCAACCCCTCGAGTGCAGCTGTGGAGAGATGCTGACATTTTGGGTTCCTGTCACATTACACGCACTGCAGAGATTCAGTTTTTTGGGGATACTAAGTTGAAGCAGAATCTAGTCCAAAATAGTGCATTGCCCCTGGCAACAGCTTATTAATCAAAGGAAGCTACCAGGGCATGAATAGCTCTGGAGTGGATTTGTGTTTAAGAGTGTGCTTCTACATATAAAGCCTTGAGTGTGTCGGGCGTCAAACTTTTAATTCATCATAGGTTCTTCATGCTTCGCCACGCTCTTGCTACATGTCATTGTTTGACTCTCAAACCCTTTTAAGAAAGCCTGTTAGGCCACAGATTGTTTAGGGCTTTGGAGACCTGAAGTATGCGTCCACTTTCCTTTGGGAATGCCAGGAGAGGAGCTCATTGGTTTCAGACCGACCGCCTGTCTGTCCTTATTGTGTATCAGGACAGTCCATTGGATATACTGTATATTTGGATTGTAACTCTGTATAATAACATAAACAGATTCTCAGAAAAGGAACAATTGTTAATGATGAGTTTTGACTTAGTCAATAATAATTGAAAAATTAATAGCATGTGGATAATTAACAGAGAAAAAGAAAAAAATATATAATTTGATAGAAATATGACAAGGAAAAAGAACACTATATTAACAATATACATTTACAATTTAAAAATGTAATAAATAAACACTTTAAATAATACATAATAGTAATGCTATAATTTTAGAAGCTTAAGTTTTCGCATATTATTTTATTGGTGTATATTATTAATTAATATATAAGTGTTTGAATATTTGTATTTGAATATTTTAAATATATTTTTTTAAATAATTGTGAATAAAGTATAATATGTAAATATTTAAAAAAAAAAAAAAAAATTAAAATTGAAACTTTTATGATACTGGTTAATAATGGTGACGTCACTTCCTGCAATGACGTTAATTTTCGTAATGCAAGATTGGAGCGATACGGTTTTTTGACCATACATCATTTTTGCTTCTGTGTAATTTTGCTAATAAAAATTCTTAAAAATAAGTTTCTTGAGAGGTGGAAATAAATATGACAAAAATGCATATGTAGATAATTTAAAAAGAAAAAAGAGGAGAAAAATCATTTAATAGAAACATGACAAGAATACAAAAACACTATATTAACAATATACATTTAAAATGTAAATAAATGAATAAACAAACAAACAAACAAGCAAACAAATAAATAAATATATAAATAAATAAATAATAGTTATGCTATCATTTCAGGAGCTTAAGTTTCACATTGTTTTGTTAATATATATTATTAATTAATTATTTATATATATATATATATATATATATATACATACATACATACATACATACATATATATATATATATATATATATATATATATATACATATTATTTTAATATATATTATTTAATTAATGTTTGAATATTTGGCTTAATTTTGTAATTCTCATTAGCTAAAATGTTATTTTTGACTGAATTTAGATGCCAGTAAATTTGACAAAAATCTACACTGTGAGCCAAAAGTTATCTATGTCTTTATATAGATATGGATATAATAACTGTAAATAAAGTATAATGTTTAAATATTTACAAAAACCTTTACATTAAAGCTCCTATAATGTTGGTTGATAATGGTGGCACCACTTCCTGCAATGACTGTTCATTTTGGTAATGTAAGTTTGAAGCAGTACATTTTTTTGACCATATATTATTTTTTTTTTCCACATAATTTGATATGAGTTCAACTTGCATTCACATATCACAGAGGTGCAAAGAAATATGACAAAAATGCATTGCATGTGGATAAAAGAAAGAAAGAAAGAAAGAAAATAAATTATTTGATAGAAACATGACAAGAAACAAAAACACTACAGTAACAATAAACAAACAAACAAACAAACAAACAAATAATACTAATGTTATCATTTTAGGAGTTTCAGTTTTCACAAATTGATATATATATATATATATATATATTTTATTTTTAATTTTGTAATTGTCATTAGCTAAAATTTTATTTTTGACTGAATTTAGATGCCAGTAAAATTTTGAAAAATTTAAAGGACGTCTCAGTCAGAAGTCAAACACTAAAAGCCACAAGTTATGTATGTCCTTAATAATTATGAATAATATTTAAATATTTCCAAAGACATTTAAATTAAAACTCTTGGTTGATAATGGTGATGTCACTTCCTGCAATGACTGTTAGCTTTTGTAATGTAAGACTGGAGCGTATTGGACCGTATATCATTTTTGTCTCCACTTAATTTTGCTAATAAACATTCTTAAAAGCTTCTGGAATATCGGATTCGATATCGCTTTAAACTGCGCTCAAATATACAAAGAAATATGACAAATCACACATTTTGCTAAATACAACACTATGGCTAAATCAAAAACAGTAAATTAATACTATGTTATTCCATGTGAAAGTCACCTATGTATGTTATGGGGAGGAAGAGAGGCTGGATTTAAAAGAAAAGAGGCAAAAGACCAATCTTTGTTGCATAACCTTGAATCTGTTGTTTATTTAGCTAAAATTCAACCATTGAAGCTCCATATGTCAGTCCGATCACAGTCCTCTGTCTTTAACAGATGATAGCTGTCGATTTGGAAGATCAAAAAGGAAGTGATGGACTGTATACTCATAATGACATGACCTAAAAAAGCATTTTAAGTGCAAAACCCTTCATAACTAGTCAAGGCAAGCATCATGTTCATTGTAACTGTAGGGAAGTAGTAGAATGAATTTTTAAAGTAAATGTTGTACAATTGCATTTTCCAAGGAAATCTAGTTTCATAATTTAAATTCTCCTTGGTAGTCCAGTCACAGAATGCCATGTAATATTGCTCCATTCCACAAAATATGTCAGACTTCAGACTGCATTAGGAGAAAAAGGAGTTGTGACTCCGCATACCAGAGGGTTGAGAGTCATGCATGAAAATCAGATACTTGGCATTATGTAGTCATTTCCTTTGGACTTTGTGTGGCAGCCAGCTGAACAGCTTCCTGCATAATTTCTTCCTTTTGATTTTAGCCTTGAACAAGCACTGATTCTGGGGGTGAGCCTGAGACTGAATCTGAGACATAATCTGAATCTGAGGCAGAATCTGAGGCATAATCTCAGTCTGGGATTGAATTGGAGACATAATATGATTTTGAGATTGAATCTGTGGCTGAAATGGAATCTGCGACTGAGATCGAATCTGAGGCTGAAATGGAATCTGTGACTGAGATCGAATCTGAGATTGAAATGGAATCTGCGACTGAGACTGAATCTGAGCCTGAAACGGAATCTGCAACTGAGACTGAATCTGAGCCTGAAACGGAATCTGCGACTGAGATTGATTCTGAGGCTGAACCCGAGACACAATCTGGGGTTGAGCCTGAGGCCGTGACTGACTCTGTTTCTGCGGCTGAGTTTGAATTTGAGACTGAGCCCGAATCTGGCACTGAATCTGAGAAATAATCTGTGGCTGACTTTGAGTTTGACTCTCAGATAGGCTTTGGGTCATAATGTTTGCACTAAGCTGGTGTAATTTGTGATTCTGAATGAGTGACGTGAGTAAAGAAAGAGATCCTTCATATGCTTCTGTCCTCATTGGGGATGATGGGCACAGACTCTGGAAGAGTTCCTTGAATCTTCTCTCCTGTTGACGGAAGTCATACTCCACACTAGTCCAAAGAGTGAATAAGAAAAGTGGGAAAGAGATAAGAGAAAATGTAGGAGGGGACAGAAAAGAGAATATTCTACTTATGATTGTTCATGCTTTTTCCCTTGCATTGCACTACAGCATCATTACTCCAGTCTTCAGTGTCACATGAACCTTCAGAAATCATTCTAATATGCTGAGATGGCGCTCAGGTACCATTTCCTATTATAATCAATGTTGAAAATAGTACTGCTTTATATATGTTTCATATTTATTATTTTTTTACAGGATTTGGTTACATTTTATTTTTGCAGTATGTGTACTTACAGTATAATTACACAAGAAAATACTACATATTACAAGGTAACTACATGGGTTATACTAGGTTTAGGGGTAGATTCAGGGTTAGTACCTAGTTACTACCTAGTTATTACCCTGTAATTGTAATAATACGTACATAGGTACATATGCATATATAAATATATATTTATTTATACAACAGTTCTTTCTGGTTCTCTAATTTAATTGGCTGATAGATATTAGAGCACTCCAACAGCTGTTTCACAGTTTGTAATAGTATCACTCCATGTGCCGTACTTCTTACGGCGAGTGTCATGGTGAATGCCCAAATTCAGTATCATTTTATAAACATTACTATTTCTGTGTCACAGAATGCAGTTTTGAAAGGTTTCAGGTGAGAATGTACTTGTTTATATTCAAATATGCAGTTTGTAAATAAAGATTCTTCTGTTTGAAAATTTGTGTCAGTGTTTTCGGACATGTGAGCTCCAGATTGTCAGCAGCAGTTCTGCGCTCATGAATCCGGCAGACAGCGCCTCAGCTCGGCCAGATCTCCGGGAATTTGCCACTGACTCTGATGTCTCTATAGTGGTTAAACATGAGATATAATACTTTTTGGGCAAATCTGATTAATCTATGATTTGTTTCAAAGCAAATAGTTTTGGCAAAATCTCATCATGTTTATGTAAATTCAATGCTGTATATCAGAGTGCTGCCTGTGTAATTTTGACTAAATTTACTAAATCGGCTGTTGTTGTTTATTAAATATTATTATTCCACAAATAATATTTAATATAAATAATAGTGGTATTTAATACTGTATTTTATATAAATAATTGTAATATTTAATGATAGTGTTTAGTATTAAGAAACGGCGCGTATGTTCGTGATGGTGATTTTAAATACATTGTTTTTACAGTTCTTACTAGTCAGCAGCAAAGACTTTTATGTTGAAAAAAATGAACGCAGTCATCAACATCAGCTTAACGCACATAACAAGTGCACTGAGCAGCAGTGTCTTCAGAAATCATCAAAGGATATTAACGTTACAACAAAGATGACGCTTTCCTCAGTGCACATTTAAGCTACTCGTGAATATGGGATTGATCTGAAGAGTAAATGCTGTATCAGTTGCAGGTAATCATGATCACTGAGTCCATCTCTCTCTCATAATACTATACATAATACAGTGAGCTTTTAATGCAGCAATACAATAAGCTTTCAATGAAGCAACTCAACATTCCTTCGTTACTAGCTCTAAAGTGACGTTTTCAAATTAGTAACGGAGGCTTGGGCTCAGCTGTCAACTTTAGGTTTGAATCCGTGGTAGAAAGAAATAGTTCTGCACCAAAGAGGGTTTTAAAGACACTCCATTGTTATTTTGTTTATTTATTTACACGCTCGTACTGTTGAACTGTTGTATAAACACAATATCGCACTCGTAGATGTGAGATATGGCTGAATATCGGCACGCTGTAATTACCTACGGCTGAATCACAGCAGTGCCGATATACAGCCATATGTCACGTCTACTTGTGTGATATTGCTTATATATTATTAACCTATGGGTGGTGGGAGAAAATAACAAAAAAATAAAGAAAAAATGTCTATGGAAATGTAGAAATGTGAACTGTAATGAATTGGAAGACACAATAAAGTAAAGTTTATGCTTAAAGGATCATTTTCCCCCGCATTATTCACCTGCATATTGTTCTAAACCTGTATGACTTTCCTGCTTAGGGGCACAAAATATTGATGATTGGAGATCACTGGAGTCTGAACCCCATTCACTTTTACGAACAAAAAAAAAAATCACTGAGACATTTTTAAAATATCGTCTTTTGCTCTCCACAGAAGAAAGAAGCCTTACAGGTTGGGGACAACATGGGGGTGAGTAAATGATGACAGAATTGTCAGTTTTGGAAGAGCTACCCCTTTAAAATAGTTGGCAGTCTCACTGGGTGCTCTCACCTGTAGACAGCACATGCAGTCTTCTGACAGGTGGAACAGTCACTGAGGTCTTGGCCAGTCCGAAAACACCGCCGACTATATAAATAGCAGGTAAGAAAAAGATTTTAAGAAGCATTGTTTTAGTATGTCCTTGGCCTCACATTTACATCCATAAATGCAGTTAGAGCTCATTTATAGCTCTTATTGACCTACGCTTGGAGAGAAAACCAAATGTACATCAAATTAAACTACAACTATCCATTTTTCCTCCACCTCGCCTCAGCAAATTTCTCACAATTACCTTTAACACATCCAGCTCGCCAGTCACACTTGTCTATTATCTGCTAATCTTGGAATAACTCCGTCTCTCACCCTTTGCTGATTGCATGGCTCATCTCCAAGTCCTGGATGACGTTGAGCAGAGTTGTGATTCTTTCCTTGTTGGACTGCAGACTCGCCTCTACGATCTCTAATTTACGCTTAGGGTCCCGCGGACTGCCACACTGAGGTGATGCAGGCAGCAACCGAACCGCAGAATCCGGATGGTCATGCGTTACGGAACAGTTGTCACTTGGGATGGACCCAGCCTCTTCAGAATGAGATTCCATCGGTGTCTTTGAGTTCTGGAGACTCCCATCTTTCTTTGAGTGCTGCGTAGGCAAAGTGCCTGAGGGTGCCAGAAGTTGGTTTCGATTGGAGGCCACATTCAGGCCTCTGTTTTCACTTAATTTAAAAGCTGGTGCTTGTGGAGGTGCAGAAGAAGGTTTAGGAGGTCGACAAGCAGGAGGTGGTTTGTTTGGAGGTTGAAGCGAGTGTTGCGAGCCATTGATTATTTGACCTTCTGGTTCTGCTGCCTTAATATCAGCTTGCTTTTTTGACTCTGTGTTACTCCATGATTTAAATTCAGTCCTGTCATGTGTTTTAGCTTGAGGAAAAGCCCTAGCGGAAGCGATGGCTAGTAATGAGGACTCAAGAGTGTCATTATTAAGCTGATTCAGGACAGAGCGTCTGAGAACCGTAGGCTCTGTCTGTCTACGTGGCGTTTTTGAATGAACACACACAGCACGCGAGGCTGCTTTGACCCCGGGGCTCGTTTGAGAACGTTCTTTGGTGTACGAATGCACCTCCACCTCAGTCTGAGTAGCGGTAAATGCATTTGAGAGGTTCTGATGGTTGATTGTTTGTGTCCTAAGTGTTGCTTTGTGATGGGTTGACATATTTGGGGCATGGGAAAACAAGCGAGTGTCATTTTGGCTTTTTGACTCGCGATAAGGATGTGACAGTGCGTCTTTATGTGTGGATATACCCTGCAGTGATGTTCCACTGGTGTTTGTTCGCTGTGTGGATGTGTAGGAAGCTTCCGTGTGTGTGTCGGTGGGCGAAGGAGTGTCGGTGTGTATCGATGCGTGACGTGGTTCACCGTGAGGCCCTGAGAGTTTATGTGTGTGTGTCACCAGTGCAAAATGCGAACGTGAATCACAGGGTGAGGACTGTGACTCTGTGTCAGCACAGATTTGCGTCCCGCTTTGAGGTTTAATGCCGAAATTTGTGTGTGAGCACATTGACGGTTTAGTGTGCGTGTCAAACTTGGACTCTAATCCATTAGGGAATTCAACCTGTCTGTGAATGTTTGAAGGATAGGAGGATATGACACTTTCTTTCACACAACTCTGCACTATAGTTTGGCGTTTAACGTTTGAATGTAAATGAAAACAGGCAGGGGATTTCGAAAGTGTGTTTGTCTGATTTAACCGTGAGCATTTCGAAAGCGCGTCGCCGTTTTGAGATTTGGAGTTCTGCGGTGTGCTCGTTTGGGGGAACATTTGTTGTTTCAAAGTAGTTTGCGAAGGTTTAATGTGTGTTTTATTTTGTGGCTGGGGAGACTCTGAGTGTGTGGGTGTGACTTGGTTTCCTTGAGGTGGTCGTTTCTCATCAGGGTTTGGCTGGTGAGATGATCTGACTTGGGTGCTTGTGTGTGGTATTCTGGTAGTTGTCACCTGGGTGGCTTTAAGCTTTTCCGTCGGGCTGTTTTTGTGTGTTTGGGGAGGGTTGACAGTCACAGGAGGTCTGCAGGGACAAGAGTTGTGAGGTTTGTGAGTGTTCAAGTGAGTGTTTACGACCTTTGTTGAAGCTCTATCCTCTTTCACGGTAACAGTGAGCGTGTGTGTATTTAGAGCCGATGAGCGACTGGTATGATTAATGTGTGTGTCAGCACTAGATTCCCTCTTGACTGTGTGATGATTAGTGAGGTTTGATGCCTCACTCTGCTGAGCAGGCAGCAGAGATAATGGCCATTCCTTGTTTATATTCATGTTGAGATAAGAATGAAGGTTAGGGCTCATGAGGTGCTGGTCTGACTGCGTAGCACTGCGGTCGGTGTGCCTTTCTATCTGCGTGTATACCTGCACGTCCTTCCCAGGGTAAAGAGGGGATGAGTGTCTCGACATGAGTCCCAAAGAACCTGTGGAAGTTGGCGGTGTAATCATCCTAATTTGGCTGTAGAGTCCAGGAGGTGCCGGATTCTGCCTTCCTCCACAAGTGCTGCAGATGGTCACAGGAGGCCTGTGAGGAGGTGAGCGCGGAGGTAACATTTTCTTCTTTCCAGTGGAGGACTCCTCCCCTTCACTGATGTCACTGCTGATCCCGCCCATTACCTCAGGGTCAACCACACTCCCATTGGTGAAGTGACAATTCCTTCTTGGTTTTAACCTGCCGTTAGCTACGCCTCTCAACGGAGGACTGGTTCTGATTGGACGGCTATTGCACTGTACTTCCTCCCTGATGTTTTGACAAATATCCCTCTCCAGTCCTTCAAAGGTCACACCCTTTTTCATTTTAGTCTCCAGACTTTTTCGTTTTATAATGATACTTTTTGTTCTTTCCTTCATGTTGTTCTCCTTTTTACCAGCCTCGTTTGGGATGTGGCCGTTAGGTGGCATGATCACTCTGTTTTCTGATTGATTAGTGTCCACATGTTTGCCGTTGAGCTGTACTTGGTTGTTTCTCATTGCAGGTGAGGTCTGCACACCGACGTTACAATGATGGGACAGCGTGAGGGCCGCCATACTACTGGTCCCATTTGCCACTGTCCTCCAGATGCGTGTCCCCACAAGTGCGGGCTCTCCGAGAACTGGCACTGGAGTGGTGTGATCAGCTGCCCTTCTGCCCATCTCAAGTATAACTGGTCCAGGCAGACTTGAGTAGAAATCAATGCATTTGACCACTATGGAGCACCTGGGGTGGAAAGAGAAGGAGAACTCTTGGAAGTAAATAGACTGAAAAAGGCAGACAAAAGGTGAATAGTAATGAATGTTTTCTGGGCTACAAATACCCTGATACATGAGTCATGCTCAGAAAACTGCCATTTTTGTTAAAACTATCTGGAAATATGTATATTTTTGTAAAAATATCTATCTATCTATCTATCTATCTATCTATCTATCTATCTATCAATAATCTATTATTATTATTATTATTATTATTATCAATATTTAAAACAGTTGATTTTTTTTTTTTTTTTTTTTTTTTTTAGGATTCTTTGATGACCAGAAAGATCCAAAGAATAGTATTTACCTGAAAAGATTAGCATTTACCTTTTGTAATTTTAGCAACAATGCTTTAAATTGATCAAAAGCCATAATAAAGACATTTATAATGTTACAAATATATTTTTATTTCAGACAAGTGCTGTTCTTCTGCATTTTGTATTCATCAAATAATAATAATAATAATAATAATAATAATAATTATTATTATTATTATTATTATATTAATATTATTATTATTTATTTTGAGCAAAAAAAAACAAATAGAAAAAGAATTAGAAAAAAATATTAGAATGATTTCTGAAGGATGATGTGACTTGAGTAATAATGCTAAAAATTCAGGTTTTTAAATCACAGTAATAAATTACATTTTAAAATATATTAAATTAGGAAGCAGTTATTTTAAATAGTAAAAATATTTAATATATTGCTATATATGAATATTATACTTCTTTAGCTTTATTATGGATCAGATAAATGCGGGCTTGGCGAGCAGAACAAAACAACAACAACAACAAAAAAACATTAAAATATTACTGTTCAAAAACCAAAGATTAAACCATGCCATCATGTTTTTTTTTTTTTTCATTATTAAGTGAAAATCATGATTCTCTGCCATTAAAAGTGCAAGCAGGACATTTATTTATTTAGTTATTTATTTATTTAGTTATTTCCAATAAACAAACAAACAAACAAACAAATCAGATAATAGCTGACACTGTAAAAAACAATTTGTTGAGTCCACTTAAAATAATCAATAAATTATTTGTAACCTGGCTGCCTTAAAATTTGACTTTAAGTTCAGTCAACTCAAGAAAAGTTGTTTTAACTTGAAATGTTAAATTATACTAAGTGACAACTTAGATATTTGAGTTGAATCAACTTAAAATTTTAAGGCAGCTGGGTTACTTACCCATCTGTTAAGTTTAGCAAACACAAATATCTAAGTTGTTACTTAGTACAACGTAACATTTCAAATTTACTGAACTTTTTTTAGTTGACTGAACTTAAAATTTTAAGGCAGCAGGGTAACAAACACATAAACATTAACATTTACTTCACCTGCTTCATGGCAAATCCTTAAATGAATGATATTCAGAAAACATAAGTAGCCAGAAAAATATAAGTAGCCATATAAATAATAATAATAAAATATGCTAGGTTATTTAAAATTAGTGCCATTATAAACAACATTTATTTTAACATTTTAACATAATAACATAATATATATATATATATATATATATATATATATATATATATATAACAGTCTAAGATTATTTGACGTTAAATGCATTATATAAATTACTTGGGAATAAATCACAGCATGTTTCATGATAAAAAAAAAAAAAAAAAAAAAAAAAAACGTGACTTACAGTCCAGAAAATACGGTAGGCTATAGCAAATTATTTTGCGCACCACCTAGCACTTTGAGAATAGCACACAGAAGAAAGCCCTGTCCAGGCTCTAGTTTGATCTTCGGCTGACCAATCAGCAGAAAGGGGCGTTTCGTTCCGACCACTTGTAGAAATCAAATATTTAAGCTGTTTATTCATTTTTCCACCCTTGAACGAAAAACGAAAAATAACGATGAATTATTGTTTTTCGTTTTTCTGAAAAAAAAAAAAAAAAACGGAGCCGTTTTCTCATGTTTTTTCTTTCAATATTAAATCAAAAAGCGAATGGACGAATGATACACAAGCAAGATATTTGAACTTCAATAAACGTAGTCAGAAACAGTTTTAATCTATATTTAATCTATAAGCTTTATTTATTTATTTATTTACTTTCTACTACACTTTCATTTGCATTACACACTTATCAGAGTCAAATCCATCGCCTATTGCGACTAAGTTCAGTATTCTGTATGATAACATTAGTCAGTCATGGGGACACACATTCATGTAGCACAAATGGCTGTTTTCTGACAATGACCCACATACAAAAACTGCAAAGTGTCAACCATCTGCGACCGCCTGCAGTTACTTTTGAAGTACATTATATCACGAAATTGGATGAAAATGTAAAATTGGGGTACGATCTATTATGAGACGTGTGGGAGAAAAAAAAGAAGGGGAAAAAAAAAAAAAAAAGACTCATGCAATGCTTCAGAAACGACATTTCTGTTTCAGAGCACAAGGCCTGATAATAAAATGCACAAAAGACCTTCCTGCCTAAACTAGATGAATCCAATTTGGGAAGAGTAAGCAAAAAGATGAGAGAGAACAAAGTGAAATCAAAAGAACAGAGTGATATCAAACAGAGAGAGAGAGAAAAAGAGAGAAAGAGAGAGGGAGAGAGAGTACAACTGTGCTGTAACATATTCAGATTCCATTACCTCTGATCTATCTATGCAAAAAAATGAATACCAACAGTTTCCTGGAATACAGAGAAACTGCAGTCTGTTTGCTCTGAGTTAAACTGTGTCAACATGAGTGTGTGTGTGCGTGTGTGTGACTAATTAAATATTTCACACACTGACAAACGTTTTGTTCTGCTCTGACCTGACTTTCTCTCCTTTCCGCTGCTACACCTGGCCCCCTGCCAGCCAGGCTCGGTTGCCCTCTCTCTCATTCAACCCACCTTGGGCACCTTGATAATTTGCCTGACAAAGAGGGTGTTAATCAGCAAATGACAGTAAATTTTCTAATGAACCACTCTAATAAGTGGATGTTTCGAAAATGTGTGTGCGCATAATGTTTCTCTTACATCTAAGGGACTAAATGTCCTCAAAAGGATTTTTTTTTTTTTTTTTTTTTGGCAAAAACGTGGAAATAATCTGTCGTTTTTATCCTATTGTTTACTGTATTTATTTGTTTAGCCAGTGTTGTTGTGGGTTTTGGTTATTTTGTTCAGGCTGTAAGGACCTTTGAAATAAATGAAATCGTGTGGCGAAGTTATATGGACAGGTAATGCGGTCAAGAGCTGCCTGGAACCTGAAAAGTAAAGCACATCTTAGAACGTTCGTCAGCCAATCAGATTCAAGCATTCAGGCACAAGACATATTAATGTATTATTAGAAATATATATTAAAAACAGAAAACAAAACAAAACAAAACAAAACAAAGTTGGTTGCACATGTATTGCTTCATATGTGTGGAAAAAAAAAAAAAAAAAACTGTCTGCACAAATAATAAAAATACAGACAAAACATATATTCTACCAGTCAAAAGTTTTTGAACAGTAAGATTTTTTTTTTTTAAAATAAGTAGCAGAAGAGATCTGCTTACCAAGCCTACATTTTTATGATCCAAAATAAAGCAAAAGCAGTAATATTGTGAAATAGTTTCACAATTTAAAATAACTGGTTTAAAATAACTGGTTCAAATAGTTAAAATAACTATTTGAATATATTTTAAAATGTAATTTATTCCTGTGATCAAAACTAAATTTTCAGCATCATTACACCAGTCTTCAGTGTCACATGACCCTTTAGAAATCATTCTACATTTACATTCACATTTATTCATTTAGCAGAAATCATTCTAATATGCTGATTTGCTGTTTAAGAAACATTTATAATAATAATAATAATAATAATCCCTTGTGGGGATAAAACATTGTGGGGGCCTGCGGATTAAAAATAGTAAATGATGTTTATCTGAAAATGTAACGATGCAAACATGTTTTCTGTGAGGGCTAGGTTTAGGGTTATGGTTGGGTTCGGGGATAGACAGTATCGTTTAGTCAGTATAAAAACTATAGAAGTCTATGGAAAGTCCCCACAATTCACAAAAACAAACATGTGTGTGTGTGTGTGTGTGTGAAAAAAATTATAGAAAATTTGTACATTTTCATTTCATTTTATTTTATTATTTTATTTTATTTTATTTCATTTTATTTTATTTATATTATTATTTAATGTCACTCTTTTATCACTATACCTTTATTCAGTGTGGGGAGAGTAGTTCAGAAATAAATTAAAATAAGGATTTATGAGCAATTTATGGAACGGAAATTTTATTAGCTAATGGCAAAACAATTAAAAGTCAACAGAAAGTCCTACTCCATGATAGAAAAACGAACATGAATGTATGTGTTGTTGAAATATATCATGCCATGAATTAACAGAAGAATCATGGTACTTTGAGAATCACAATAAACATTGCAACTGTACTGTGACTGTGAGTCACTTTCCAATCATCACTTACTGTTTCGCCATCACATTTCCAGCGAACACACACACATTCCCTCAGCCCCCAGCCTTGAATGTGCAAACATTTCAGATCATCTTGTTGTTCATTCCCCCTAGCATCTCTCTTTCTTGATGTTCTGTTGTGGATGTCAGGCTGACCCCTCTGGGTGGCACCAGGCTGTGGCACCACACATGACAACAGCCTGAAGTCAGTCTAGGAAAGATTGTAGTCTATGAAGCACAAGACTCACAGTCTTTCCTTCAGATATCACAACAATCATGCGGCCTTTTATTGCAGATAAAAACAAAAAGACAGAGAGAAAAGCAGAGGAATGGGATCAGGAAATGTTGCGAGCCGTATTCAAACTTGCATCGTTTACATGAGCGCCACAGCTCATGCGCTAACCGCTAGGCCACGGCTCTGGCACAGCAACTAACCGATTTGTATGAGTTACATCGTGCAGAAATGAGATACAGACCACAGCGCAAAACAATAGACTTTTATTTTGTACATAAGCAAGCACCTACCTTCAGCTACATCCTGAGACTCAAACCCCGAAGCTTCCTGCCATGTTGCAGGTATTGTTCTATAGGTATTCAGTATCCACAAAAGGTCTTGTTGTCCAGTAAGTGGGTGCAGTGAGGAGACTCTAAGATGACTCAAATCCGCACATGAGCTTGTGTTGAAACAGCACCTGCCTTGACAGTCACTCCTCTGGCTCTCCGCAGACAGTAATCATCCTCCCTCAGAGGCTGATTGGAGGCTGTTTGCTTCTCTCCAGAGGCGTCTGCTTTTCATTTGTTTTGATTTGCTCTCACCTTCACTTGCTGAGGCAGCAAGCACAAAGATGCATTGATCAGTGTCCTCAGCCTTGCGCACTCTCTCTTTCTCTCTTTCTTTCTCTCTCTCTGAGTCACTCTTCCTGTCTGTCCCTCACCCTAGCTCTCTGTCTCACCCTGTTTCACATATGCATATCCAGTGCTGGGTCAAAGGCATCCTAAATTCAGCTGAAATTAGGCAGGGTGGGGAGAGAAGAGAGATAGAAAGGGAGAGATAGCGAGAGAGAGAAAGAGAGGTTCTGCATGCCAAGGGGTTGTGTGAAAATTACCAACATTATAGAAAAACAGATTAATGGATGTAGTAAAGGGATGTTTAGCTTTTACGTAAGAATTGTCCATTGTGAAATAAAATGAATGTTTTAATGAATGTTATATGTGATTTATCATTGTATCATTTACATCTGATTTAGGTAGGAAAATGCAAAGACAATAACAATAGAATTGATGTTATTATGGGATTGTTCAGATATAAAGTCCACTGTGTAATAATATGTGAATTACTGTATGCTATTTGATAGATAATTGCTCTAAGAAGTGGAATGGGTAGAATAAATGACAGAAATATAATTTAAAATGTATGTTATTGTGGGAATAACTGTGAGGGTAATATGTATAGATCAGATCTGAGTGTAAACTAGTCATATCAATTCAATCAAATCAATCAATTCCCAATTCACTGGTCTCAGAATTTAAGAAGTAAGCCTAAAAAATAGGAATTTTGTTATAAAATTGTGCTATAAAATACATATATTCTACTTTTTTTTTTTTCATTTACAGTTTTATTGTAAATTATTATAAATAGCTGTATTTGTATCTGTTTAGCAATGTTTTTACTACATGTTCAGATTTCCAAAGCTCAACACTAGATGTCAGTCTTAAACAAAAATATGATCAGAGATTCTGCAGGACATGCACTATAATGCACAGTAATTTACTAAAATCACAGGAATATACATATTAATTTTGATTCTGTTACGTTTCATAATAATACCATCTAGAATATTTAATTTTATTATTATTATTATTATTATTATTATTATTATAGGTAATAATATTATGAGATTACAGAGGTTTTCAAACATATTTAGTACAAACAATATGATATAAAAATCATTATTGCAGTTAGATTAAAAAATAACAACATCACTTATTATTATTATTATTATTATTATTATTATTGTTGTTGTTGTTGTTAGTAGTAGTAGTAGTAGTAGTAGTAGTATTGTTGTTGTTATTATTGTTATTATGATGATAATGATGATGATTATAAGAACATTGTAATATAGTATAGAGGTTTATATGCAAGCACATTTATATTTATATTTATATAATAATAGCATGTAAAATCATTATTGCAGTTAGAGTTTTTAAAATAATTTTAATGTAATAATACAATTAATCATCGTCATTATTATTATTATTATTATTGTTGTTGTTGTTGTTGTTGTTGTTAAATAGAGGTGTATATACAAAATATTTAATAATACAAACAATAGCATGTAAAATCATTTTTGCAGTTACATGTTTTAAATACTTTTAATATTATATCAATGAAATGTATTATTATTATTATTATTATTATTATTATTATTATTATTATTATTATTATAACATATTATATGTTGTGAGATAGTTATAAAGGTTTATATACAAACATAATTAATACAAACAATTATCATTGCTGTTATTTTTATATTTTTAATAAAATATTAATGCAGTTTATGATGATGATGATGATGATAATGATGATGATTATTATTATTATTATTATGATAAGTAAGAACATGAGGTAGTAGAAAGGTTTATATACAAACATATATAATACAAACAATAGCATGTAAAATCCTTATTGTAGTTAGATCTTGCTATGGTACAGTATATGATTAATACAACATACGTGTGATTCATGCAATTTTTTCTGAGCAATCAGTTATAACTTATATAAATGAAAACTCAACACAGATGAAAGACTACAGATGAGTGAATTTGTCTCATGTCAAAGAATGAACATTTATCAAATCAGCATGTTTAATACAGCTATGATTGGCAGCGTACAAAGGTAGATCACTATAATGGGAAAATGAGGAATCCACTGAAAGTGCTGAGGTTATCTGGGCTGTCATAGATGGTGTAACCTGGGAGAAGTTTCACACAAACTACATCACCCACTTCCAGCTGAAGGACAGCTGCGTTTGATGCATATCTGTGCTGATCGTGATTACGCCACTGACCTACTGATACAATCTTCTGCCCATTTTTATGTAAACTTGCACCCAGTGATTGTCTGATTTGAACACCACATGCAGTGAATCTGAAGTAGTAGACTCCTTTAACTGGTGCAGTGAAGAGACCTGCCATTGATAAAACGGATTAAATATAGATTAAATATAGAATGGATCAGAACTGGATGTTATCCTTTTGTCTATGTTTGCTCAAAGTACCTGTTGCTGGATTGTAGTTGTTACCAGTGTTTGTGAAAATGTTGTTAAATGTCAGTGTGATCTCAGTACTCTGAGGACCTAAATCACCACGCTTCCCTAAGTCAGCTGAAAATGCCACTTTTGGTTGCTCTGTGGACAGAATTGTATTATTATTATTTTTTTATTCATGCATACTACACACACAGACACACACACACACACACACATACATATATATATATATTTCGGAGTATAACATTCATTGTACAGTAAAGGCTGTATGTATTATAGTATTTCTATACATGAAAAAGAAGAATACCTGCATTTTCTCTCTTGATTGCTTCAAGCTGGTTTTCACTAATCTTCAATTGCTCAGTAATCCCTAAAATTATTAAAATCATTCATTGCAAATACATATATCTACTGAAAGAAACAGGATGCATTTCATATGTTATTACATAAACCTTAATCTTTGTGTTACATTTTAATTTTAAAAGCATGGTTGCATACACTTACCTGCATTCTCTTTCTTCAGCTCCTGTATTTGTTGTGCCATATCTATAAAACAATAATGGTCTAATGAGTGTTTATTAAAATGACTTGTATCGATTATTTTAACAATTTATTTTCAACTGCTTAACTATTTAAAGGGTGACAAAAGAAGCAAATACTAGTACTAACTTGCATTCTCTTTCATTACCATGTCCAACTTGACTTTGAGCTCCACCACCATGTCTCTTACATCTCTCACCTCAGTCCAGATGTTTGGCTGGTTGTTTTCTTGTCCATAAGTGATCGACAGATAGCACAGCAGCAGCAGAGCAACACTCACCTTCATCCTGATACAGACAAAACTCTTGAGTTTGTGAAAATAACACAAACAGGTTTTACATAGTTAATCATTAGCCATTATTGACCGATATTATTCATCCAATTACAAGGAAGAATGTGGGATGCCCCACAAGATAAAGCCAAGCTCAAGGGTAAAGTCGTGTTGCTGTTTCTCATTCTTTTGAATTTGCAACTGACTAATTCACCAGATTCTAATTAAAAGCATAAAGATGTTGTTTGATATAAATAGTGTTGGAAATAGTTCTCTAAATCAACAAAAAAGAAGAATCAGGAAAACAATAGTGCATATTTCTTATTTCCTTGTTGCATCATTTTATTTAAATTTTTCTGTATCATCTATAAAGCTGCTTATAGGAATAATAGCAGTGTGTATTGGCAATATCGAAATCTAAATTAATTTAATAAGCTCCAGTTGTAATTTCTCATGATTTTAACACAAATGCTGAAAGCATATCCATCTCCGGCTCATATCTGAACTCCGTAATCATTTCTTTCACATCCCAGTTGTCATTCCTGATGCTCTGCAGTAATTTTGGCACCTCAGATTGTCCCTCGCTGACTGACAGACAGTACAGCAGCAGACTCATCCTCATCCTGATCTTCAGAGAGACAAAAAAAAAAAAAACTCTAAATTTTATGGAAGTAGCACATATGGTAGCAGCTTCATGCTTTGTGGCAGTTAATCATTACTACTCATTACTGACACAGATGTTTCTCACCAGTGTAAATACAAGTACAGAATCAAATATTAGAGTGAGATCAAACTCCAGGGGTAAAGTTCTGTTTGCTTCTGAAAAAAAAGTCATGTGCTCTCGAGTTTCTATCTAGTAAACTGCTCTAAAATAATTTAGAGTAAAATATAATAATACCGTGTAACACAAGATGCATAGTTTTAGTTCTAAGTAAGTAATATGCTAAATAAAATAAAAACAAAATAAAACATGTAGTAAGCAGAAATCTGGGTTAATACCACTAGATGTCGCCCTTTTACTACAAATGACAGTCAAGCTGTCAGTCCTGAGATCCGAACTCTTCATATATATATATATATATATAGGGCTGTCAAACAATTAATCGCGATTAATCGCATACAAAATAAAAGTTTGTGTTTGCCTAATATATGTGTGTGTACTGTGTGTAATTATTATGTATATATAAATAGACTCAAATTGATGTATACACACAGAAAAAAAATGGTGCTTTGGTGTGATTGTGGTGCTATATAGCACCGTTAGTGTATAAAGAACCGGTCAAGCCCCTGTCTGGTTCTTCAGCGGTTCTTCAGTGGTTCTTTGGGGTCGTTAAGGTGCTATATAGCACCACTGCCATACAAAGAACCTGTTCTCTAACTCTCTCTTAAACTCTTCAGTTGGGGAAAGAATTAAAAACAACATTAACATACAGTGTATTTCCTGAAGATCTTTTTGCCCCTAAGGCCCCCATAAGGAAATATTTCCCACATAAGACCTTTTGACCTTAGAAAAGCATAAAAGTGATTCAAGACATTTTGCCATTGTAGTAAATATATTTACTACTATTGTAGTAATACAAGCCCCTATGATTGTTTCTACTGAGCACCATTTTTGTTGAAGTAATAAAATGCTATAAACAGCAAAATCCCCAGTGTTAATTTAACACTCTGAGTGTGGACACATATAAACACTGAAGCAGTGTTAAAGTTAACACTGAAGCAGTGTTGACGTTAACGAGATAATTAGGTGATTAACGAAGTGATGATTGATCATTATTGAAGACACCTTATGTTAATAAGCAGAATCACCAAAGGAGAAAAACAAAATTTTTAAGCAACCATTATAGTGGTCAGTGTTTGCATTAGTTGGGCTCTTGACCCTTAAATCATCAATATTATGTCCTGTTTGGCTGCAGTTATTGAGTTATAACAACCAGACAAGCTAAGAGCAAAAGTCAATAAGATGGCATTGCCTGTGCTTGATTTAATCATCATATAGTGACTTGAGTATTTGACAATTTTCTTACAGATTACAACAAAAAAAAAAAAAAAAAACTATGAACAAAAGATAAATCAGTTTTGCCATAATCAGACAGATGATGAAGAAAAGTTTATCTTAATTTAGACACACAGACATGAAGAATCAGTGTGAGAATCACAACAACGGTGACGTACAAAAGCATGTTGTAGCCAATCAGAACTCATCCATGACTCCCATCATGCATTGCGGCATGAATAAATTATGAGAGTTCAGAGTTGATCTGTTCATCTGAATATGCCGTTTGTCACCATTGTTGAGATTCATGGGTTGGTTCTTGATGTCTATGTGTGCCTAGCTGAAATGTATTTTTTTTTTTTTTTTTTTTTAATAGGTTGTAAGAAAAAACTTTCCAAAATACAGCAGCCAAAGAAAATCTAGTATTAAAGATTTACGGGTCAAGAGCCCAACTAATGCAAACATTGACCACTATAATGGTTGCTTAAAAATTTTGGTTTCTCCTTTGGTGATTCTGCTTATTAACATCAGGTGTCTTCAATAATGATCAATCATCACTTTGTTAATCACCTAATTATCTCATTAACTGTGTATGGTACATCTGATGGTTCTACATAGAACCATTTGACAAACTAAAAGTGGTTCCCCTATGATTACGAGCCAAAGAACCACTTTTAGTGCTATATAGCACCATTTGTTTTTAGAGTGTATATTTAAGAGAAATATGTTATTTATGTACAAAATATTTATATTTATATATAATATAAATTCTATAAAAATTATAATAAATACATATACTTGTAAATATTTCTTAAATATATACATGGATGTGCTTGTATTTATATATGCATAATAATTACACACAGTACACACACATATATTAGGCAAACTCAAACTTTTATTTTGTATGTGATTAATCGCTTGACAGCCCTAATATATATATATATATATATATATATATATATATATATATATATATATATATATATGAAGAGTTCGGATGCAAAACCAGCTAAAAGCCATCTCGGTCAAAAATGAGATAATGATACTGAGTGAATGCTCCTGACCCATAATATACATCCATCAAATACTTTTACTTCAAACTCGCTAAATTCCAGCCTCAGCCCAATCAGAAGTACCAGTACTTACATAGAAACCTATACAAAGTAGCCAGAAAGAATGCTAATTTGAAAGAAATACATCAGATAGATTTAAGGGCTTTTGCATCTGAACTCTTTATATATATATATATATATATATATATATATATACAGAATTTGATTTGTTGGGATTCACATGCATGTTTTTATGTGTGTGAATTTGGCTAAATGACAACTGTGTGTGAAAGAGAATGCATGAATGAATGAATGAATGAATGAATGAATGAATGAATGAATGAATGAATGAATGAATGAATGAATGAATGAATGAACGAACGAATGAATAAATGAATTGCCCACAACCCTACATAGGATAAAGCGGTATGGCAAATGAATCGATGGATATATAAACATTAAATTGTATACTGATATTAACATTCTAATATGTGAAAGAGAACAAACAACCAAACAAATAAATTAATTTATTTTTAATAATTAAAAAAAAAAAAAATGTAGTTATTTGTATTTCAGGGTTGAGCTCCAAAGTCATTCACAAACTAAACCTGCAACCCAGGTTTTAGCTGCAGGCCATTTCATGAAAATGGGAATAGCTCTACCACACTTGCCTTTTTTGGCTATTATCAGTTCTGTTAAATGTAAATAAAATAAGGCTGCCTAATGCTGTGTCAGTGTCATCTTAGTGCTGCAGTCAAGTGCACTCTCTTGCCTGTGTGTGTTCCTGCCTGATGCCCTTGAGACTCAAACGCAGCTCTTTAAAATGCAGTGAGCGTTGCCAAGACTGGGCTGCAGCAAAATACTTGAAAACTCTTTATGTTTCTTCATTACGTGTCCCCTTTTATCAGCCAATTACACATTAATGTGCAAAAGCCTGTTCTTCTGGACCCAATAACTTTTATTTACCTTTTTAAATTAAAATACTTTCTTCAGATTCTCTCTACTTAAATCCTAAATAAAAATTACTTGCATCATCCAGACAATGGAGAGAGAAATAAGAGGTGATTTCAACCACTAACAGATCCTGAGGAGAAGAATTACTGTTGCAATTTTAAAACTAACCTTTGAATTTACACTGAAATTATTTTGATGTGTTCCTCTAACATAATCAAAATCTAACTAGCAGATATTATTTAAGCTTTAACTCTCTGTTAAATCACAAAGTAGCAATGCACTTTTAAGAAAGATACAGACTTGCCAGTGATTTCACAGATGTGATTATATATAGATTTGATTTAAATGCAAAGAACGGCTGAAAAACACTGGCTTGAAATTTATTCAAATTGACAGCATATTTAGATGGTTGATGGCATCTAATAGTACACAAGTTTGTTTCCAGGACTGCAGGGCTTTATACTATAAACATCAGCCAGCCACACAATTGATTGATTGATTGATTGATTGATTGATTGATTGATTGATTGATTAATAATAATAATAATAATAATAATGTAAAAGGTCTGAAAAACTTTCTGATTGATACTGGTAATGGTAAGGGTACAGATATACCATCATTAGATAGTATTATGCATAAATTTGCAATGATGTTATTGGAATTATTATTATTATTATTATTTATTTATTTAACTACTATTACTACAATAATAATAATAATAATAATAATAATAATAATAATAATAATAATAATAATAATAATAATAATAATAATAAAGAATGCATTTCTTTATCTTAAAGCAAATAAAAAGTTATAGTAGTAATAATAATAATGATAAGAAGAAGAAAAGAAGAAGAATATTGTGAAAAGTTTTAAAAACTTTCTGATTGATACTGTAATGGTAAGCGTACAGGTATACCATTATTAGATAGTATTATTCATAAATTTGCAAAGATGTTATTGGATTGGATTTTATATTTTAGTATTATTTTAGTATTGGATTTTAGTATTATTTTAATATTATTTTTATTGTTATTACTACTACTACTGCAATAATAATAATAATAATAATAATAATAATAATAATAATAATAATAATAATGATAATAAAGAATGCATTTCTTTATCTTAAAGCAAATAAAAAGTTCTAGTTATTTTTTTAAAGACTTTCTATAGGAATGGATTATTTGTTTATTTATTTATTTATTTATTTATTTATTTATTTATTTATTTATTTATTTTGATTTATTGTTAAACAATAATAATAATAATAATAATAACAATAATAAATCATGCATTTCTTCATCTTAAAGCAAATAAAAAAGTTCCAGTTATTTTTTTTAAAGACTTTCTATAGGAACAGATTATTTATTTATTTATTTATTTATTTATTGTTAAACAACAACAACAACAACAACAACAATAATAATAATATTGTGAAAAGTTAAAAAAAAAACTTTCTGATTGATACTGTAATGGTAAGGATACAGATATACCATTATTAGATAGTATTATGCATAAATTTGCAGAGATGTTATTGGATTTGGATTTAATTAGTAGTATTATTTTTATTGTTATTACTACTACTACTGCAATAATAATAATAATAATAATAATAATAATAATAAAGAATGCATTTCTTTATCTTAAAGCAAATAACAAGTTCTAGCAGTAATAATAATAATGATAATGATGATAAGAATAAGAATAAGAATAAGAATAAGAATAAGAATAAGAATAAGAATAAGAAGAAGATTAAGAAGAAGAAGAAGAAGAAGAAGAAGAAGAAGAAGAAGAAGAAGAGTAATATTGTGAAAAGTTTTAAAAATTTCTGATTGATACTGTAATGGTAAGGGTACAGATATACCATTATTAGATAGTATTATGCATAAATTTGCAATGATGTTATTGAATTGGATTTTACATTTTACTATTATTTTAGTATTATTTTTATTGTTATTACTACTACTACTGCAATAATAATAATAATAATAATAATAATAATAATGTGAAAAGTTTTAAAAACTTTCTGATTGATACTGTAAAGGTAAGGATACAGATATACCACTATTAGTATTATGCATAAATTGGCAATGATGTTATTGGATTTTACTACTACTACTACAATAATAATAATAATAATAATAATAATAATAATAATAATAATAATAATAAAGATTGCATTTCTTTATCTTAAAGCAAATAAAAAGTCCTAGTTATTGTTTTTTAAGACTTTCTATAGGAACGGATTATATGCAAAATTTTACAAATAATTTTAAAAAAAAATTAACATTATTATTATTATTATTATTATTATTATTATTTTTTTTTATTATTTTTTTTTACTATTATTACTACTACTACTACTACTACTAATAATAATAATAATAATAATAATAATAATAATAATAATAATAATGTTACGTTGATGTAAACATAGAATTTTGAATTATGATGACTGAAGTAGTATTTTTTTGTAAAACATACTCCCAAAATCTGTTTTATTTACAGCTTCGAAAAATCATTTTTACAGTGTAGAAATATAGCCTTTTGGAGTACATAAATGTGGAGTTCATAACTGCATTTTTTCCCAATATTTCTTTATATTGATTACATTTTTGCGACGCTTCTTTTACAAAAAACACTAAAAATGTATTTAAAATAAAATATGCACTTGTAGTTACACAAATCAAACACCAGATGTGCGCAAGTGAGCTGCTTTGAAACCCCTCCTTTTGGGCGGATCTTCTGTGGTTAGACCCTCCCGCATCCTCTCAGATATCCTCCCATTTTCTCCCCCTTCTCCAGGCCCCACCCGACCATCTGCCACAAGGCCGACATTTCCTGCACTCCAGCTGCCAGCCCGGAGTTTATTCTCTTCCTGCTTTTCTGGGGCTAACAGGATGAAAGGATCCTATTCATCCATCGCCCCCCTTCCTCCCCCTTTCCTTTATTTCATCTCCCGGGAAACAGAAGCAACTCTGAGGCAAAAGAGAATGCCGCATAAACACGCATGTTGTTCTCGCGCCAAGCGTCCACACGCGGGAAAGGTATTGTTTGTGTTTTAAAGTTTAAAGAGACACAGTGCAAAAACTTTTGACTCATGGAAAACAGAGGTTTTTCAAAACCACACATTTACATCACAGAGCAACATGACAAATGACATCCATCTATCTATCTATCTATCTATCTATCTATCTATCTATCTATCTATATTTTGTTGTGTTTGTATTTAATAAATAACAAAGAGAGCTTGGTAAATACTAGATGGATCAGGTTTTCTTCACATTATGTTGAAATTCTAGGTCAGTCCCACCCCCCTCAGTTTTGGCATCCCAAGTCCACTGCTCAAGACCTTTTAAGGAAAGAAAAGAGTCGGATAGCAGAGAGAAAGATGAGAACAGACAGAACTAACACTGTTACACATTAACTTTGTGTGGGGGAAGAGTGGTTAAATACAAAAGCAAATGTGGCACATAGACATTCCACTTGTATGATAAAATCCATGTTATCCACTGAATGTCCTTGAGAAAAACAAAAGTGGGAAAAAATGTCCTTTATTATGCATATTACACTGTTTTACACGATTTTCTTGCTTTGAGCAAGCATGTGATTACTATAAAGTCTGCTGATGTCTGGAATGATCATGTGGCTGTAGTTTGTGCCCTTGAGTCTCAGGAAATTAAATTAGTTTTGAATTCTTCTTATGTTTGTCTCTCTCCTCACCCTTTTAGTGGCCAGTAGGGGGCGCTATTGAACTATGGATGAGGGCTGTGTGTTTGTCTCCCCAGGAAAGTTTCAGCCATTTCGCAGATGTTTTATAACTTTAACACTCGTCCTCCATGTTAACAAAATATCAGAGTACTTGTATCAAGTGGTATTTTATTCTAAATCAAAACCTTTCACTCATTCATTATCCTTTTTCTCCCCTCCCCCCACTGTATCATGCTTAGTCACTGACTAACAGGCACACTGACACAGATTTGGCCTGGAAGAATGAAGAAAAGGGGTTTTAAGGGGGGGCACTAAAAGGGACAGACACGCTGACTACCGAGACATATTGTACAGCAGTTGTGGATTAGTAAAATCAGCCATCTGTCTCCCTTTCTTTCTCTCTCTTCCTAGTGTTCTTGTGTAAGAAACAAAGAAGGGTACATTGTATCTCTTGCATCTATAAAAACACTTATTTCCAAGCATTGAAAATCTGTTTTTCTTGCCATCAGTCCTCTTTGCAAGTATTGACATGGTATAGAAAATAATAATAGAATGTGTGTGCATATTCACATGGGTAAATGAGAGAGAGAAACACACTGACTATGGCCTCATTCTGTCCAAAGACTTTAAACGGAGAGATTACAGAGCACTGATAATCTTAGACAGCGTTTCTTAAGCCTTCCATTTTATTTTTTTTATTTTTTTTATTTTTTTATGTTCCTCACAGGACATGCATTCCAGTGGTCTCCCATTCATTCTATATATGTGTGTGTGTGTGTGTGTGTGTGAGAGAGAGAGAGGGGTGGGGTTCCTTTGGTAAGAATACCACTGGATGCAGCTGCTTGTTTGACCCCTGTAGTGTCAGGTTATTCCCGAAGCAGCTGTCAGATTGTGTCTGGGAGAATGTGGGTGAATGGAAACTACTGGAACAGAATTAGAAGTGCTGGTCTTTTGTGCTCTTATGCAAAGTAGCTTTTTGCTGTTGGTAAACAAGCCATGTGTAGGCCTTGTCACATGTCTTAAAGGGATAGTTTGTCTTAAAAAAAGGAAATTCTGTCATTATTTACTGCAGTGATGCTCTTATATGACTTTGTTTCCTCTGTTGAGTACAAAGAAAATATTTTGGGAAATGACTCTGTGGTTTTGTTGTCCATACAGTGAACACTTATGTTGTTTGGTTCCCAGCTTCCTTCATAATATCATCTGTTGTGTATCTTAATTTTTGTGTAAACTATGTTTAAGCAGATTACAAAATATCTATGTGGCTAATATGCTGAAAAATGGTGTGGCATTTACTTTTAAACAATTTTCATTCAGAAGTCGCTAGTAAATAATTGCAAAGTAAAACGACTGAAATACTATTTTCTTGTGAAATGTATTTCTGTAATCTTTTATTTATAACTTTGAAAAATGCTTGTCTACAGTAGCGTTGTGATTTGAACTAAACAAAACCTGAATGCTCTTTTATTACCTTTTTTGCTCCATGCAAATCATCCTCTGAATGTCATCCATCAGTCTTTATATAAGTGTTTGCATTCTGGGTCACATATTTTGCAAATTTGCAAATACAAGGCAGTATTTGCATTTACAATGTGTGTATGCCCAGGTTTATATGTGATTTTGTTCATATGTGTATGTGTGCAAAACATTTTACTCTGCTAAAATGCAGCCTTTTTAAAAAAATAAAAAATAGCATTATTTGGCTTGAAATAATTTGTTTTTAAAAATGGGATTTGAATGTCCATCACAGTCTCTTCTTTCATTCCTTTGCAGTTTTATTGTGAGGACAGTTGGGGGCACTCCAATATCATAGTATGCCTGTCTGTGGTTTTTACAGGTGTGTGTTTGTGTAGTTGTGTGTTTCCTGTTTGTCTCTGTTTGTCATTAAAGACCTTGGAAAACAAGCCCTGCTGTTTTCTGGAGTCTGTAAACCCTCTTATCAGTGTAGGCCACTGCTGTGATCCATTTGTGGGAGCAAGATTATACAGTCATACTGGGATGGGTGGAAGTGTTTGGTTATGAGGTGAAGGCTACGTGTTCAGTTTATCTGCTTAGGCCCAAAAGAGAGAACCCGTATCTCTCAAAGCTTCTTAGAGCAAGTTACAATTCAAACTGGCAAAGGCTGATTGTGTGTGAGAGGAGAGAGCAGGAAGGGCGGAAAAATGTATGAAAGCATCTAATCCACTTATTCTGCTGGAGTTGAGGGACTACACTGATAATCTGCGACTCTGTACAAGAGCTTTGTCTGAATGTGTGAAGAACAAGAGGGTTTCCTGTTTCTATGTGTAGAACAGCAGTGCAAAGACACTGCAGTGTCCTTTATGTAATACAGCATGTCCTTTCTCTCTCTATGCATCCAGCCATCCTCGTTTCCTGCACAAAAATGTTTTTGTACACTTAAACCATTACATGTAAAAATGTCATTTGAGTTGTAGATAACAGAATTACAAACCTACTTGATACCAACATGTAAACAAAAATAATGATAGACCCCGTTTATAAGAATAGCAACGTGCAGTAAAAAGTAAAACTGTTTGCACTACAGATCAGTGTGTTCATAATTAAGGTAATGGCATTTATCCTTTTTTAGTCTCTATAAATACATTTGGGGGCTACTGTATTTTATATCTATCTATCTATCTATCTATCTATCTATCTATCTATCTATCTATCTATCTATCTATCTTATCATCATCTCTTGTTGTGTGTGTGTGTGTGTATATATATATATATATATATATATATATATATATATATATGCAAAAACAGTTAACTTTTTCTTTTTTTAACTTTTAAAAATCATGATTTTTATGATGGTGTCATGTTTTTATTGTGTTTTATTGTGTTAGCTGTATTTATTTATTTATTTATTTTTGACTTAATTTTACATATTCAAAATAAATGCAGTTTGATTTAAATTAATTGGAATGCACAATGAAAAAGCATGATTTTTGGAAATTGCTAATAAATAACAACCTTGTTCTTGACAGGTTTTTGCATACAAACAACATTTGGCTAATCAGTACATGACTTTATGGTTTGCAGTACAATGACACAGTGATAGTAACCCTGCTGCTACTGCAGTCCTCATTTCTCTCCCCCCAGCTTTGCCTTCTAAAGCCCTGTGAGTGCTTTTTCTGTGTGTGACTGAGCACATCTGTTTCTAATCAAGCTGTCATGCCCCACATTCCTGTGTGAGAGTTATGCCTTCTAGTCTCCCACATTTTCATAAACAAAAAAATGCATGCAACCTGAATTTGTATGATGAATCCAAGTTACACATAATTTAACCTGAAGAATGTTTCCTTTACTGTTTTTCCATTTGTCCAGGGTGTTTTGTAATACATGGTAACTGGAGGAAATCCTGGGGTGGACTTTTTCCCGGATGATGAGTCAGAGTTTTTCCATCCTTTTCTTGTTTGCTGGCCAGTGGAGAAAACAGAAATGTGAAGGAAATGCTAGTGACTAACCTATGCTGTGGTTCATGTTTATGACTTTAAAATTATAAACAATTTAGATGTAGTTTTCTGTCCTGACCAGTAGAGGTTGGTGTTGTTTTGTGAAGAGTAGAAATGAAAGATTAATTTTGTGTGGTTGTGTGTGTGTGTGTGCGCGCTCATGTGTGTTAGTAGGTCAGATGCAGTAATGTGGAGTGTCCTGTAGAAGTCAGTGTTGCTGGGAAAGTTACACTTAGGAGCTGTGTTACCTTAAAATAAGATTTTCACGATTTTAGCTAGATGGTGCTGGTGTTGCTGCTTGAAGGAAAAAAAAAAACGTAATCAGTCAGATTTAAAGTAACTAATTTATCCACATAGCAAATATTATTCTTCTTGGTCAGTCAGAACAAAAGTTATAAGTAAGCATAGTAAGTAAGCAGTTTTGCTTTAGGCTGGATTTCTTGACTTTAAACACAATTAAACTTAAATTATTTATTCTAAAGTTAAGTCATTTTATTCTAAAATGGCAAAGATAAGTATAATTGCTTGACTTTATAATATAGCATGTCAAGTCATTTATGCATTTAGCAGGCACTGTCTATTTATTTGTTTATGTTTTGGTTATGTTTTTTATGTTAAAAAAAAAAAAAAAAAACATTAAAAAACAAAGGTGGTGTATATAGTATTGAATTGGTGCATTTGTGCTTCATGACGAGCCTGATTCTTGAATCTTAAGAGTAGTATGCCCACTAGATGGGGTATAGGACCTATACTGCTGTAGAAAAGTGCTGATGTCATGTGGAAGAGACCATCAGAGAGATGCTGTGGGGGAGATTTGGGTGAAACTGTGTCAGTAGGGGAATAAATCAGAGTAGGACAGCCAAAGTAAGCTGTGAGAAAGAAAGAGAGAGCGCTTGTTTCAATTTTAATTGTGATTTCCAAAGCCGGGCAAGACATTGTTTGTTTGACCTTTTTCCAGGTTATGAGGCCATGTATTGCTTTTTAAATCCTAGCTTTAAGCTCATGAGATATGAATATAGCTTAGGTCCAAAATAATACATGTATGCCGGGTACACTAACATGCATTAAATAATGCTTAACTAATGCACAGATAATCACGAGTTAATGTTTAACTCATGAAGAACTAAACCATTTATTAATGATTACTGCATCAGCAACTAATGAACATTCTATCTGATTTACTGATTAAGTAATCAATAAATAATTGCTCGTTAAACATGTCATAATGTATTGATTTCATAATAACATATTATATTAACTAATTATGTAAATTCATATGTTAATTACCACGATTGTCAAAGCTATGTTCTTCAACTTCCAGTTGTCTGTTTTAATTAATCATTAACTAATGATTTGCAGAAGTATACTTGTTGGGGCACAGGACTATTATCTAATTGTTTAGTAATATTAAGTAATGTTAAAGTCATTGCAGTTATGGATTTTGAATTAGTTAGTCATTTGCCTCAACAAGTAAAGTCATAATATAACCATACCTTTGCAAATCATTAGCTAATGATTAATTGAAGCAGACAACTCTAAGCTGAAATGCATGGCTTCAACCCATTGTGGTAATTAACACATTAATTACTATATGTTATTAGAAAAATCAATACATCATGTGAATCAATGCATCATGATGCATTTAACTAATAACAGTTTATTGATGACGTAATCTATGAATCATATAGGATGTTCATTAGTTGCTGATGCAGTAATAATTAATAAATGGTTTAGTTATTCATGAGTCATACATTAACTTGTGATTATCAGTGCATCAGTTAAGCATTATTTAATGCATATTAGTGCAACCATTAGGCTGTGTTCTCACATTTATTTTGAGGGAGAGAATGCTTTTATATATATATTTAGTTAGTTAGTTAGTTAGTAAAAATGATATGGTTAAATTATTGTATAAAATTACTTTGCATTTTGTTCTTTTTGAGCTTGCTATGAATATAGACTTTGCTGATATGGTGTTAAATAAATTAAAAATAATTCAATAAATGGTCATCCGGTAAAGGAGGTTAGGGATGTGCCATCTGCTTTCATTACAGTATTAGAGTAGTTTTCATCCTTATCTTGCCTCCTTTCAGTCACATGATCACTAATCACTGTGTTTGTGTTTGTGTTCTCCCTAAGATATTTGGATGGCAGACATGATGGGTTGACTGGGCCTGATGAGCCAGATTGGAGTCTTTATCAGATTACAGACCCTAATAAATGATCTGCACAGCAGCAGTGCCGGAGATGAGTGTGTCATCTAACTGCAACATTGGCTGTGATTGCATCTCAACCTTACCAGAGGTCAGCGTATTTAAGATTTCTTCAAATTGAAACTGACATTATTATTATTATTATTTGTAAACAACAACAGCAACAAGAAGTAATAATACATTTTTATTTATTATTATTTTAATCATTATTGTTTCCAGCGCATTAGCGCATTAACACTCTTAGTCTTTAACACTTCAGCTTACTAAGATATTTCAAATTTATTTATTTATTTATTTAGGATAATAAATAAACTTGAGTACAAAATAAAAATCTGCCAGTTCTGGCAAATTTTGTCTCAAAAACATAAATGATATTGATATTATATTAGTTTCTCCTTAGTTATCCATTCAAAATAGTTGTCAGTACTCCTTTGTTCTCTCTAAATCAGTCAGCATTTGTGGCCACTGCCTTGTTTTCTTGGTGCAAATACAACCCCAATTCCAGAAAAGTTGGGACATTTTGTAGAGTACATTGAAAAGTTGAGGCAAATAAATCAAGAATCTGTAATTAGTCGATTCTCTTAAAATTTAACGTAATTAACAAAAGCACAAAGAAAAGATTTTCAAAGTTTTCACCTACAAAGTTTGATTTTGATGGCTGCAACACACTCAAAAAAAAAAAAAAAAAAAAAAAAAAAGCAGAGGCGAAATTAAGGTGAGTAAGTGAGGGGATCATATTTGAGTATGAAAGGAGCATCCCAGTCTTTGCAAGCAAAGCTACATCATAGCTCATCACTTTGCTTTCTCCAACTACCATACATAATAGTGTGAAGAGATTCAGGGAATCCAAAGAAATCTGTGAGTCTGTGTAGGGCAAGTCAGGGAACCTCAGTTGAATGTTTGTGACCTTTGAACCCTCAGATAGCATTGCATAAAAAAAAAAAAAAAAAAAAAAAAAAAAAACCCGACATGCTGCCATCTTAAATATAGCCACATGGGCTCAGGAGTACTTCAGAAAACCACTGTCACATAACATAGTCTTCCGCTGCGTCAATAAATACAATTTGAATCTCTGTTACTCTAGACGAAAGCTACATCAAATCTATGCAGTGATGCTGTAGGGTTCTCTGTGCCAGAGCTCAGATCAGATAGTCAAAAAGACAGTGGAAATGTGTGCTGTACTCAGATGAGTCCACATTTTAACTTATTTCTGGGAAAAAATGGACGTTGAGTTCTCTGACCCAAAGGCCAAAGCGACCATCCAGACTTTCACCAGCGACAGATGCAAAAGCAAAGATCTGTCCAGCAGAGCAAACGGCATGGGTAACTTGCATATGTGTGAAGGTACCATTGATGTGGTTTCGTCTGACCAGAGGAGAACTGGCCCCCTGACTAAGCTTGGTTTCTCTCAAGGTTTTTTTTTTTTTTTTTTTTCCATTTCTGTCACCAATAGCATTTTGGTTCCTTGCCACTGTCGCCTCTGGCTTGCTTAGTTGGGGATACTAAATACTGTTTGAACTGTACTAAGCTGGATGATAACATCACTAAATTCAGTGATGAACTGACTTTAACTAATATTTGAGTCTTTACTATTGTCCTTTTGCATTATTGACACACGGTTTTCCTGTTGAATACTGTAAAGCTCCCTTGATACAATCTGTCTTGTTACAAGCGCTATATAAATAAAGGTGACTTGACGTGGAGGCATTTATTGGAATTGTAAAGACATATACTGCCATTAAGATGACGTCTTTCATGGGTTGTCCATGGTTATTAAATCAAGACAATGCCAGGTCTCATTTTGCATGTGCTACAACAGTGTGGTTTTGACACAAAGTAAATGTGCTAGATCTGTCTCCTATTGAAAATGTCTGAGCAATCATGAAAAGGAAAATCAGACAATGACGATCACAGACTGCTGAGTGTCTTGTATCAACCAAGAGTGGACAAAAATTTTGCTTGCAAAACATAAACGGTTAGTATCCTCAATTTCCAAACACTTAAATATTGCAATTAAAAGGAAAGTTGATGTGACACAGTGGTAAACTTGCCTCTGTCCCAACTTTTCTTTGGGGTGTGTTGCAGCCGTCAAAATCAAAATTTATTTATATTTACAACAATTTTTTTTCTTTTGTACTTTAGACAATGAAATTAATGTTGAAGATAATTAACAAATAACATATTCTTGATTTTACGACAATGTCCCATTTTTTCCGGAATTGAGAATGTAGATATTGTCTTTGGCAGGATCTGACTGTGTCTTCACTCCCATTCTAAGTGTGTGTGTATGTATGTGTGTACCTGGTATTTATCACGTTATGGGGACCAAATGTCCGCACAAGGTCAAAATTTACAGGTATTACTATCCTTGTGGGGACATTTGGACATTTTCTAGGTCGCCATGAGGAAACAGGCTTATAAATCATGCAGTATGAGTTTTTTTGAGAAAGTAAAAGTGTGCACAGTCTCCTGTGAGGGCTAGGTTTAGGTGTAGGGTAGGTGTAGGGCGATAGAATATACAGTATAGACATTATAAAAACCATTACACCTATGGAATGACCCTATAAAACATGGAAACACAACGTGTGTGTGTGTGTGTTTTGCTGCCATAATGGTCACATTTAAAGCTACAGGCTCAAACTAATGTATCCCACACTGCTTCCTCCTCCCAGCCACACTTCCCATCTCTCACAAAATCCGGATCCCTTTCTGTCTCTCCCACAGCTTTGTGTTGGAGAACAAAAGCCGAGCGTGTGCCACTGCAGAGAGCCTGGCCTGCTGTGCTCTGTGTTGGAATGGAGCCTGTGTATGTGTGAATAAGTTCTATGGGTCATAGCAAAATGCCATCAGTCTTTTAGTGAAAGGGACATCTGCACAACCACCACACAAAATAACAATTACCATCATAATAACAGTGTGTTCACACCCATGCACAAGCACTAAATAATTCAACACTTTCTGCAGAGCCAGTGTGAAGAAATTGACTTTATTCCAGTACTGTTGGTCAACACATTCTAATAAACCCATATACACCCTCAAACTTTGCTTTAATGCTATATATTTATTTGCTTCAAATTCAGATAGTTTAGAAATCTTCTTTAAACAGTGTAAATATAATGTCAGTTCGTGATTGTGAATTAAAGGTTTTGGTAGTGTAGTAGTTTTTTTTTTTTTTCTTTCTGTCTTATATTTAAAATCTCTCTTTAACAAATTGACCTAGTTGTATATGTCTGTCCTCAGTGCAGAGTGATTTAAAGTTTTATTCCCACATGATTCTAGGCTTGACTCGCATTATACCATGCCATTTGTGGAGAATTCAATTAGTGTTTTGCTTCTATTTTTTTTTTTTTTTTTTCTTGTTTGCGCCATAACACACTATTCCTCTCAGGAACAGGGTGTAAATGGAACTTGAACACTGTCAAATCCCAGAATAGAAACTCTAGAAGCAACTCTGACGTTTACAGACATTATATTTTATATTCTCCTGCTGCAGTACACATAGTGCCATAGGCAAGAAGCCTGTTTCACTCAGGAACACCGCAGATTGAGGTACAGAGAGAATTAATGTTCAGGATCGCAGGGTCTTTGTCCTGGTTCACTCAGACTGTGTTTAGGAACAGATGGACCATTAGTGCACTCAAGCTTTACATCTGCACACGTCGAGCCTGGACTAAATATAGTCAGTGGATTGAAGATGACGTTACAGATCTCTTATATGACCAGGATGAACAGTAAAAGAGTGCATGAGACCACATGCATGTGCACAGTATACTGTATGTACTGTATATACTATATATACACAGTAGTCAGTAGCTTGAACTGAATCAAAACCTTTCATCAAAGCTGTCCTAAAACCAAAATCCATTCTTGTCCTAGGACAACTTTGACGAACTTTTTTTGATCCACTTCAGATGTTGACTACTGTGTGTATATAAACTGTAATGCTCCCAAACGCCACTAGTTGGCAGCACTAGCAATCGGTTCTTTATTCTTCACCCCTCCTTGCTGTTTTTCCTTTTGTCCTTCGATTCTCTCCTCTCCTCATCTGACTTTTTTTTTTTTTTTTTTTTTTTTTTTTTTTTTTCATCTGTAGTCTTTTTTTATCCATTTCTCATGTTTTTTCTTCTTTACTGATGTCACTGCATTTTTTCTTTCTTTGTTGTTATTGTTTAGTAATCATTTTTAGGATTTTTGATGCTGTTCTTCACAAATATCTGACCTAAATCAGACATCTGCTCCATCAGCTTTGGCTGCGTGACAGATTCTGGTGACAGTGCCAGCAAACTGTTCACCTTGGCTGGACAAGTCACTGCAGTTCTCCTCTCGGATCTCCCCACCGAACATTGTGTTAGCTGGGTATAATGCTATCAGTCGCTGCCTCTTTTACTATCCTTATTTCCCACCCAGCCATTCAGTTTGCAAATGCACACACAGCATGGTATAGCAAGGGTTAAAAACACCAACCCCACCCTTTCAGAATCTCACTGTGACCTAAATAATCCAAAATGGCTGCTGTGCAGCTTCATATATGAAAATGTATCTCACCCCTCCCTTTCTGGTTTTCCATGCATCCTGTTCTCTTTCTGTTCTTATTCTGTGTCTGCATTCATTCATTGTTGCAGGGGCGTGACTTGAAATTATTTTGATGTGTCTTACATGCAATGCTTTGTATTTTCTAGTTGATCAAAGCATTTTCACTGCTGGATGTGCGTTTTCATATGAGAGATATAAGGATGTTGTCAGCAAATTTCAAATGCTGTGGTCTCAGTCAGGAGCATGGTGTTAACAGCAGGCGCATTCGCTGTGTGTGGGTGTGCGGGTCTGGTGTGTGATCAGTGTGTCTCACCGTGTGTTTCTCTGCAGGGATGAGCTCCATTAATCCTTCGTCTCCGAGCTTAACACAGATCAGATCAGCCGTTTGGGTTATTTGTTTTTTTCAGCACGTGCAGTTTGGACGTTCAGCCTCACAATAGCAAAATATGTGTCAGGTGAATTTGAGCAACATACAGGCAAAAATACATCTTGATACTCCATTGTTTGAGCGAATGCTGTATTTATTAATTGATTTTATGTTGTTTTCACAAGACAGTTGTTGGACAAATGGCATTTTAATTTTTTATGAAGCCTCAGCTAATTTCAGTCTTACATATAAAAAGTAGGTCTCATCTGTTTCATTTCTGCCTGTATGGAAGTTTTTGTGAAGAGAATAAGATTAGCTCAAATTCTCTCTGAATATATAGCACAGTAAACTTGGGAAGGTCACTTTGCAAATGTAAAACAATTACTTTACCCTATTTAAAATGTAATAAGTAGTGTTTAAATTGCTTTACTATTTCAAAAAGTAATGTAACTGATTACATTTGATTACTTTTTGATTAATTTTAACATTAATAAATTAATAAAGATTAATTTTAATTTATAAAGATTAATAACATTTAAACCAGGTAGGTTTAACCTAATGGTAGTACTCAACACTGATTAATGTCAGACTTCACCATTTTGATAAGTCATGTAACAGATTACATTTGATTACTTTTCTAAACTTTTTTACATGTTTAACTAATGTTTTCAACTGTTAATAATTTTCAAACATTTAAACCGGGCAGGGTTAACCTTACCGTAGTACACAACACTGATTAGTGTCAAATATTCAAAATCCTTAATCACTTGAATTAAGTTTAATCTCGAGGTTAGATTTAAAATCATAACAAGAAATAGTAAATATTCAGATATATTCAATATTGAAATAACCCACTTTGTAATTGTTAACATTTTCATAACTAATTTAATGACACTTTTTTTTTTTTCTCAGTAACTGTAACAAAATTACCATTACATTTATTTTGTGAATAAATTATGTAATGTCATTGCATGTACAGTAACTAGTTACTCCTCACACTGTCTGGAAAATAGTTAGTTATGGCCAGTATTGGGGAGTATCTAGTTACATTTAACAGAGTTATGTAGGGTTAAGGTTAACCCTCCCTGGTTTAAATGTTTGAAAATTATTAACAGTTGAAAACATTAATTATAAATTGTGGGGGGGGAAAAAATGTAATCAGTTACATTACTTTAATAGTGATTGAAATAGTTACACTACTTTTATATAAGGTAACTTGTAATATGTAACCTGTCACATTTCCAAAGTAACCTTCCCAACACTGGTTATGGCTGAAATGTGCTTTAATAATTATTAATACATGCATTTTATAACATAATAGAACATTTATAACTGTGGACATCTAAGGATTTTAATAGCTTATTTCATATCTATTTCATTGCTAGTGGCAAGGATTAAGATGCAAACTCTACATCAGTAGAACTGAAGAGTGTATGTCTCAGATGTCAGATCAATGTGATCATTGTTGAAGTTGTTGTAGCTGAGAAACAGGTCAGTCAGATAACCCTGTTCTCCACAGGCTAACAGAGACTGACATGTTACCTTAGATAGTGTTAACCAGCTAGTCCTGCGATCCTAACAAATAGTACAAATGTATATGAGTAATTCTTAATGCTCCATTTTGAGAGCATGTTTGTTTCAGGTAGGCTTTTAGCTGCTTAATGTTAAGATTTGAACGGCTTCACAAACATGTTAAAAGGTTGATTACATGTCTGGGGTCACACAGCCAGATCGGTCTGTCTCCTCTACACTGCCAGCCTACTGCTTCAGTCATCACTTAAACGCATTATTCTGCTTAAGGGTGCAGATAGCCAATCAGCTTTGAGATATGGATGTAGCTGTTAGCTGATTGGAGGAGGTGTGTGGGAGTCTCCAGGTAAAACAACTCACCCTTGTGAGAAAAACAACATCCCTGCTACTGTTTTTTTCCCCTTTGTGATTGATATATAGATATATAGATATATATATAGATAGATAGATAGATAGATGGATAGATGGATAGATAGATGGATGTTCTTTAATGTTTTTTGATAAGCATAGAAAGTCTTGTCACTTCAGACGACAACTTCATCCCTGTTAAATTACAGTCACCCTCATTAGCCTTTATGAGAGCAATCGCAAACATACGCTTCAGATTACATGGCTGTGTGTAAAGCGTGTACAGTGTGGAATCACACTTCCATGGCTGTTTAGAGCAGAACCAAAGAGAGAGGCATCTTATCTCATCACTCTGCCCTTCATCTGTCAGTCTGTCACAACTCAATTAGCTTCAGGCTAACCCCACAAAATGGCGTCCGTCACCTCATCATCACCTCATGTTCACGTTCGAATATGGAGAAGCCAGCGGATGTGATCACAGTGGTGGTTTACACATAGAATGACTGCAAAAATGTCTGTTACTGCATTAGATATCAAACCTGTGGTATGTATTTCAAAGAAAGTTAGGATAAGCACATTTTTTTAAGCATAACATTATACTAAAAGAGGATTGCTTCGATTTTAAATGATAAAACAATATAAATTCAAAATTAAGTCAAAGTATTTTTTTGTGGAATGTGTTTACAGTTGAATGTGGTAATCTCCTCCTGTGGTTACTCTGTTAGGACTTCATACAGCCACTAAAATTCACTTTGAGACCAGTTTATTAAAGGTAATTGCAGAAATGGCTATTATTGTAATGCTATTAGATTTCATTAGTATGGCGTAAGTATCCAAACACATTTGGGGCATGTGTATGAAGTCTGAAAATGAATCACTGGTTATGTGAGCAGAGAATTTCCAATAATAGGTGATATTGTACGATTTCTGTTTGATGCGTGTTGTGTAAGAATTCGCCACCTTACCGCCTACACATAGTTCATGCATGAATCTCTCCAGGAAAAAAAAAACACCTACTTTCTGCTAATCAAATGAGAGGGGGTGTGCAGTTTGGTATGTGAATGTAGGGCAGTTTTCATGGTTATAGTCAGGGTTGATGTGATTGATATGATGGTAGGGTGGGTCATTGTGTGAGGTCACATCCTCTTGAAGCCTTCAGGCTGTGTGTATCTGTTTGATCCACTGTATAAGAATCTGTTACCGTCGTTGTCTGTGTATCAGAGTGACTTGCTGACTGACAGAACTGGTTTACAGTATATTGTCTCTCCCTTTCTCTTTGCCAGTTTGTATCGACTGTGACTACAGTCCAGTCAGTGGCTCGACTGATAATCAGACGGCAGGGAGCCATAATCAGGCTACATAATAGGGGAGGGCAGGCCTTGGATAAACAACACCACATTTCTCTTTTAATCGACTGAATGGTTAAGACCTGCCCACACTCGCCCCCTCACTTAAAAAAAAAAAAAAGTAGTACGCAATCCAAAACACACTATAGAAGAATGACACACTATATACAAATTTGCTTATATACACACTATAAAATTAAATGTACACACTAATAAATTAAATGTAACAACAAATTATCTAAAATAAATCATGTTAAAATCAATAATAATAATAATAATAGTATTAGTAGACCAGCATGGTAATGTATTAGATAAATTGGCCATAGTTTTCTCTTTGCTGTGAGTAAAATAAACATCTCTGTCTGTATTTTGACAGATTGACACAAATAAAGGGGGGAAATAATCAAGAGTTGTACTAACATTTTCACTGTTTTATTATTATTATTATTATTATTATTATTATTATTATTATTATTATTAAATCTATCTAATTTGGTTATTAATGCCATTAAAGATGTAAAATCAAATTAGCTCACACATGTTAGTTATCATTAACTGACAGTGAAAGACAAATTTTAATATGTATTAAAATAATGTATAAATATATTATTATTATTATTATATACTTATTTGTTTTTATATACATTTATAAATATATAATTACATTATTTATGTAATACAGCATTATTAATTATATACGTTTATTTATAAATTAGGTATTTGTGTTAATTAATATAAGTTCATAAGAAATTATGTAAATCTAATTTATAATAATAATAATAATAATAAAATAAGAATTAAATAAAAATAATTACATGTAAATGTTAACAAAATAATTTTCATATCAATAATTTATATATTTATATATAAAGTGTGTGTGTGTGTGTTGTAATGTAATAATAATAATAATTAAATGTAACAACAAATTATCTAAAATAAATCATGTTAAAATCAATAATAATAATAACAACAACAACTATTATTAATTGTTGTTGTTGCTGACAAATATTTTGTCAATTGTAACAACAAATTATCTAAAAGAAATTGTTAAAATCAACGATGATGATGATGATGATAATAATAATAATAATAATAATAATAATAATAACAATGTATTACTATTATTATTATTATTATTATTATTATTATTTATTGTTATTATTGTTGTTATTATTGACAAATATTTTATATATAATATTTGTATGTAATTGTTGTTGTTATTATTATTATTATTATATTCTATATTGTATGTATTTGTGTGTGTGTTTTAATATGACACGTTATACTATATTCTGTTACTAATATTACTAGTATTGTATTATCTAATAAACTTTAATATTATATACATGTTATATCTATATATAATGTGAACCTATAGAACCTTATTGTAAATTGATACTATTTAATTGTATATGCCATTAGAGATTTAATTGAAAAGGATCAGTTGACATTCACATCCTCTTTTTAATTGACCCAGTGTAAAAATAACATTATCCTCTTATTGCAAGCCATTTCCTTCCACTGTTCACCCTACAAAATGTCGTCATCCCTTCTTTGTCTGTTGCCATAGTTACCTTGCTCCTTGTTCATGATGAGGTTCCTCTCCCCCAGCTTGTGTGTGCATGTGTGTGATTGTGTGTACTTGCTGCAGGCATCTCTCCATGTGTGCCATCATACATACTTTGATACCTACTAGGAAAAAAAAAACCAATGAACAAAAGAATTCAAATAAAAGCAGGGAGGGGAGATTCAGAAGGAATAAGAACAGAAGGAGTAAAGGGGGATGGTGCAGACCGACAGTAATCTTCTTACACTGATGCCACACCGCGTGCAGCTTTAAACATGATAGTTTTGGAACGGAGCTAAAAGAAAGACGATACACTGAACGGATGACAGACTTAGTGGGCTGCGTGTGATTATTTTCAGTACATTTCCTACTCCACTGACCTGCAAAATGCTCGCAGCTGCTGCACAGGTGGGTTAAGGTCGGGCTAGAAGCCTGCGGTACTGAAATGCAGACTGGCACGTAGATTTTAGGGATGCAAGGTTGCTATGGAAACGGCCACGGTGGATGGAAGTGGGGGACAGACGTGTTTTATGAACCCACGCTCTGCGGAGCCTCTGCGGTCTATGAATATTATATAGGACAAGAACCCACTCCACTGACAAGAATCTATAAATATAGACAGCCTTTGAAAGAAACTGTATAGGAGAAAAAGGAAGGTATTTGAGAGCAGGGAGAGAGAGAAAGAGAGATGCTGGTGGGGGTTTAGTGCGAAAAGCTGATGTCATGTGTCATGCATCCTTTTGGTAAGCATTAGTGGGGCAATGAGGCATTGCTTTTCTTAGAAGTCTTCATGAATCTTTCACACTCCTTGCAATCTGCTGAATGCCTAAATGAAGGAAAGGGCGGCTTCCGGAGTGTTTTTCATGTTTTAGCTACAATCTGTGGTGCTTTTGTGGTGATTTTCTAGATGTCAGTATTTGATTCTGACACATTGGATTCTTGTAGGTTTAAATGTGCCACATTTCTTTTCACATTTCATCATTCTCTTTCAAATCTCATGACAAAATGAAGAGAACGACAGCCACTCTCTCCCCATTCTCTTAGGGTCTCAAAATGTCGGTTTTGGATGCTCAAAATCCCTGTGTTGGTGGGAGGGCTCCGCTGACGGCCTTGTTTCCATGGCAACGGCAGCTGCAGAGGTTTTTTTTTTTTTTTCTTTGAGGCTGTCGACTCTATATTCCCTGTGTCTGAGCAAGGGGGGAGGAAGGGAATGGAGGGGTGGGGTGCGGTGTTCGCCTGGCAGATGGAGTCCTTTTATTCCGGCTTGCGTTTTCTCACTGAATGACTTCAGTGCTGTCTCACAAAGCAACAAATCTACATCCAAAAAACACTGTCATGCGGTTTTGTGAGCAAATGAGTGACAAAAAGCCAGCCTTTTGAAAACTACATTAGAGGCACCTGACAGTGAGCATGTTATTTTTAAAGCTGAAGAATGATTTGAACGAAACTGTCGGATGTGAAGGACATTATGGTCAGCTGACCTTTTACGAATAATTGTCTGCAGTGTTTTAAGAGGAACTGACCTTTCCCTGATGGAATGACCGGTGGCTCTGTGTAATGGCAGCTGAAAAGACCATCTGCCCTGCTTGTGTGTTACGATGCCTCTGTTTGTGTGGGGCATTTACTAGCAAGTCCACGTGATTTGCAGGCTCTGATCAATGACCTTGTTTATGCTGGTTAACAGGCAGCTCTCATTGAACCGCCTAAACGGCGCCGTTGAATGTTGCCAGATAGTAAAGTCAGAGATGATGGTACTTGGATTTATTTATTTATTTATTTAAAATGCATGTATGTATGTATGTATGTATGTAAGGTGAACATCATATAGCAAAATATTTCTATTATTATAATTTTATTTATTATTATTATTATTATTAAGAAAGAAACAACAGATGCTTTGCATGTATCAAATGTATGTTTATGTTTTACAGTGGATATCAAAAGACATTTATAATGTTGCAAAAGATTTATATTTTAATTTATATTTATATTATTTATATTTTAAATAAATGCTGTTCTTTTGAGCTTTATATTAACCCCCTGTGGGTTTCCACAAAGATATTATTGAGTGGCATTTTATTCTTTATTCAACATTGATAATAAAAATATTTCTTGAGCAGCAAATTAGGCATGTTAGGATCATTTCTGAAAGATTGTGTGATTCAAAACTGTAGTGATGGCTGCTGAAAATTCAGTTTTGCATCACAGGAATAAGTTACATTTTAAAATATATTAAAATAGAAAACTGCTCATTTATACTTGAAAATTTTACAATATCACTGTTTTTACTGTATTTTGATCAAATAAATGCATCAAAGGTTCATGAACTGCCTTTTTTATTATTTAGTACTGTTCTCTAAGGTCCACTTATAATGTTATCAAGATTTGTACATCAAAAAAACTATTTAAAAGTAATAGGCTGTTCAGTTTTGAACCCAGTCATCTGAACGCTCTGACTAAATAGGCGTGGCGGATTGTAGACTTGAAGTAAATGCCCACTGCTGTGATTGGATAACAGTTGTGTATGTTTGACAGCCTCTATCCTTTACAGATGAACACTGCTTTGATTTAGGTTAAAAAAATGCATAAATACTCAGTACATACAGTGCTTAAAGTGGAAGTGCCGGAGGTGATCCTGTCTGGTAGAGTGATTTATATGACACTGACGCTTTGACTCTTGAGAACTGGCAACATGTCAGAAGTACCACTTCAAGCACTGAGTACATATCAAACAATCTGTAATAACAGACAAAACAATAGTGACCACATAATAACCTACCTGATCCCATGATGAAAACGTACCTGTGGGAACTTTTTCACAAGATGCAAAATGCATTTTCGTACACAGTTATAATTACAGCTCCATATGTTTCGCTTTCTGGATGTAACAAGCTTGCTCGGTAGCTCAGCCGGCTTGGAATTTTTCCCCTTTGTCTATCAGTTAATTAAATATATTTCAAGTATTTATTCCTTGTATTTATATATGTACTGCAGATTTTATAGCCTATATCTGACATTAATTTGATGTAATATTTAGTATTTTCACATGCAGATGGAAAAAAATGTTATTTGTACTACTGTCTGTTTAAAATAAATGAAAAGAAACCTAGCATATTAGATTTTTTTTGTTTGTATGTTTTTTTTTTTTTTTTTTCTGTTGCACCGAAATTGTATCGAACCGTGACCCTCGAACCGAGGTACGTACCGAACCGTGACATCTGTGTACCGTTACACCCCTAGTCTTCAGAGCCATCTTTATTGTTCTGTTTCTTCATAGACCTGCATTTGCCTCTCTCGTAATTTACTTACTATGTGCATGAATCGGTGGGCTAAACAGGTGGTGATGTAGAAGCAGGCGTTGATCATCTTCTGTGGAGGCGGTGTTTATCCACACTATTATGTCATAAAGTGCCACATTCCACAACTTGACGTTTGGGCAGACTGGCTTCAACATAAGCTGTTTTTAGACTAACAAGAAAATTTTGAGTTCTGAAACTTACAGGATGTTTTTACAATACAATGACCTCTTAAATTTCAAAAGATCAAGGGAATTTTGATTTCTCAGTTCATGAGCCCTTTAATACATATATATATGTATATATATATATATAGTGACAGATTTATTTATTCATTGTGAGTGTGTCAGCAGCAGCAATTGGTCCTTCATGCAGCCCTGAGACTGATTTTGTTGAGTTGCTGATTGGCTGCATAATCTCTGTGTCGGAGAGGAAATGGAGAGTTTAGAGCTGAAGCAGCTGCTGTCTTGGAGAGCTGCCCGTCTGAAGCAGTGTGTTAATGCTATCATGTCCCAATACAGCATCTTAGACAGATTATGTAGGGGCAGCTTCCTATATCTATAACATCTTCAACTGAAGGGCACATAAAGTGATGCTAGATAGACTGTGTTTATAGTTCTAGTTAATAGGATATTTCACATATGACCTCTAAACCAGCTGTCATCGCTTCCCTGCGGCGGTTCTCGAAGCAGTAGTTTATTTAGGGCCGGAATTTTGCTCTTTAATGCATCATATTTACGGATTGAACTAATGTCTAGGTATTTTAAGAAACTAACATTATCATTTTGTATATTGCATTGTTAAATAGCTCTGTTGACCCCAATGAGGTCAGTGATTTGTATTGTTTGCTGTATGTGTGAAGGCTGTATTGTGCATTTCACCTGACTGATTCTGATTGCGTGCTGCTGTTTCTCAGAATATTGGAGTCCTTCTCTCATCACCAAGGCAACCGCTGCAGTTGTGTGAGATGTCGGCCATTTTGTGGGGGAGAGGAAATGGCTTTGCTGAGAACAGGTCTGCTTTAATAAAATGGAGGGTTAAGCCTTTAAAGTAACTCATCTAATTTGTCCATGTTCTCGGCTGTACTTGATACAATCTATAATGTGATTGTGTAAGCGAATCCAAGAACACATGACCTTCAGTTTAACCCGATCTCTGGACTGCAGGTAGCATTTCTAGTTACATCAATAGTCACTTCAACATAGAAACCAACATTTTTGTATGTGGCTGACGTTTTGTTCGTGACATTTGCTGTTATATAATAGTTGGTGAGTCAAGAGAATGCATGTCTGTGATTTCTGAAGCTGAAAATGAGAGCAATAATTTTCCCCACAATTCATTTAGACGAAGCAGCAATTAAACTAAATGTCCCTGGACGTACGAATAACGGATTGGGTTAATGGTTTTTAAAGTAATTGCATATTTCAAATGCTTTAAAATGAGCAGGTGTTTCTTGCATGAGCTTTATAATATATCAGGCACTTTTATTTATCTTTTGATTGTACAATTATCTGGACATTCTCCAGCTATCTCAGTCATGTATCTCTGTCATTTGGAGCGCCTCTGTACACGTATGTCTCTGCTATATATGGATACACCAGAGCAGAGCTGATGCCCTACTTCGTAAATCTCTGCAGAGCTCCCTCCTTCTGACGCAAGCATTCTTATTCTTCTTTCTGAACTGAATCAATAATGTTTCTTAAAATGGGTCACATGCGTAGAAGTTGCAGATATCAACATTTTTAATTCTTTTTGGGCAGCACTTACTGAAAAACAAAAAGAATGCACATTGTATTTCTTTATCTCTTTTTGCAATTTAAAAAAAAAAAATAATAAATAATATATATATATATATGTATGTATGTATGTATGTATGTATATATATGTATATGAAACATAATTCATATATAGAATTATTTTAAATGTATTTATTTATTTATTTAGGAATTTCCAGAAAACGTATAACTATTAATTATATCCATAGTAATTCATGAGTTTCTTGACGATAACCTTAATATGTAATTATGATTTATTAAACCCATGTATATACTACCATTCAAAACCACTTTTTTTTCACTATTTCACTTTTTCACTAAAGTCACTATTTATACAGTTAAATCAGTAATATATACTGTAATATTACTACAATTTAAAATAACTATTTGCTACTTGTTTCTAAAGCTGAATTTTCAGCAGTCATTAGTCTTCAATGTCACATGATTCTTAATCGAATGTGCTGATTTGCTGCTCAGGAAACATTTGAAGAGTTCATTTGCAAAAAAACAATAACTCACTGTTTTTCACAATTTTCAAAAATCTTTTTCTTTTTTTTTTCATTGTGCATTCCAATTAATCTCAATCAAACTTCAGTTGGGTTATTATGATATAAAGAAAAAAAAAGAAAAGAAAAAAAATAACTAAGACAATAAAGAACATGATAACATAATAAAAAACAAAAAACAAAAACATGATTTTTGAAAATTAATAAAAAAAAAAAAAAAAAAAAAAAACAGAGTTATCTGTTTTTGCAAATAAACTCTTTGTTTATTACTATTACTAATGTATTTTCTTTTTCGTCATTGATTGTCACTTTAGGTCAATTCATTTAATATTTGCTAAATAAAAGTACCAGTTTCCAACCTTTTGGATATTGTTGCATATAATATATGTCCACAGTTATGTTCACAGACCAAGCAATTAAAATAATAATAATAATAATACAGCTCAGCCATGACTGTGAGTTCTGACAAAATTTTATTTCAAATGTAAGTGTTCCAATAATAAAGTAAAACATAAATCAACAGCGATATAAATATTAGCTTATAAAATAAAAAGGGTAACATGAGGTGCTAAGCATTTCTTTAAAGGAATCACAGTCAAATACAGAAAGCCAAGCAGCAGACAGACATTTATATATATAGATAGATATTCATAGTCAAACAGACAGGAGTGGCATTCCAGTATCATTACCGACTGATTGGAATTACAAGCACAGAAAAGTACAGTAAGATGTGGGGAGGGGTGGTACTCTAAAGACAGTAAGTATCGTCTGTTATCTTTCAAAGTTTTAGGTGATTGGAGAAAAGGAAAGAAAGTGTAATCAAGGGGGAAAAACACAAAAATATGCACATACTCCACAAGCCTTAAGCTACGATTGCGTGTCTTTAGAAGTTGTAGTATGTACAGTTTGGTTAGTCAATGATCTTGAAGCTTTTCTTCCTACAACACTACACTGGAGCTTTTTTCTATCGTCTTTTTTGTTGCTTTTTTTAAAAAATACTGAAACATTCCTGTAACAGCCAGCCCTTGTGGCTCTAATGTTTGTACAGACAGGTTACACATTTTATATACACTGTGGTGGTGGTTGGTGCAGAACAATGGACAGAATCCTTCCATCTAAGATCCATTCAAGTACAGTGTCGCACTTAAGTTAGTCGTTAATCTTATCACATGGTTCTTTCATTTTGGTTCACTTCATGTTTTCCAATAATTCTTACCACATTCACTTTGACCTAAATCTTTCTCCGATCTTGACCTTACAAAGGCTGAGATTATCTTTTCTGAGCTTTAAAACACTGTTTACATTACGTGCATTTTCAGGATTCTTATACCAAGCTAACAGGAAATTAAAGCAAAGAATAGTCAAAAGTGTTAACCTAACATTCAGCTCTGCTTAACTGGCTATTAAGAAGTTAATGAGAAGACTGAATCTATTTTTAAACACCATGCCAACAATCCAGTGTCTCACCAAACGTAAATGTATTATCCGAAAACTAGTTAAATATACTTTCGTGTGCCGCCTTTTTTTTTTTCCCTAGTACACCCTTTTCACTGCATAGTTCAGCTCAATACTCCTTTTTCAGTCAAGGTGAGGGTTGTGGCACATTGTTAAAAAGCCTAACAGCGTTTCATTTTGTAACCACAAGAAGCATCTACTTTGCTTTGGAAAAAAACAAAAAAAACACAAAAAGAAGGCTGAAACATGACATTTGGAAACAAAAAATAAAAGAAGAAACGTATATTTTCTTCTTGTTTTAGTAATGCTATTTACAGGACAGAGTTATCTGTCACAGAAAGAGCTTCAGGAATCTAAACACATCTCCTCTTGTTCAGTCATTCTTTGTTTCAGCAACAGATGCTTGATTTTTCGGGGTTATTGAGATTAAGATATTGTATTACAATTCAAAATACAATAAATAAAAGTGGGGAAATCTTAAACAAACAAATAAAACCCTCACAGACAATAACATTAAATCTAAAGATTGTTCATTCTTTAACCAAACCTCTGGACTCGTCTATTTTTTGAGGAGAAATGCTCAGATCCTGGCGACATATTTCTGCAGCTCTGATAGTGCTTCCACGCATCTTACTTCTTGTCTTTCTTAGTAGGCTTCTTCTTGCTGGCGGGCGTCTGAGCTGCCTTGGGGGCTTCGACGGGAGGAAGGGCCTGGGGAGGGGGAAGGGCCTGCTGGGGCACCTGATTAGAATCAGAATTAGAATTAGCTTTATTCGGCAAGTGTGCACAGACACACAAGGAATTTGTTACATGTGGACATACATGCATATCTGACATGAGAACAGAAAACATTTAAATAGTAAGACTTAACAATAAATTATAATAATGTTAATAATAACCTGTTGCTGAGGGTTGGCCGTGAGGGTGGCGGTGCTGCCCGGGATGTAGACGTTCTGGCGGTAGTCCGGGCCATACTGGGGATTGTAGCGAGGGCCGAGAGTTGCAGTGGCTTCACTTGCTTCTGAGAGCAACGGTAGGGTGAGAAAGAAAGAAAGAAAGAAAGAAGAAATAGACAGAGGTATAGAGACAGTAGAAGAAGAGGAAAGAGAGAGATTGGAAAGGTTATAGATGGGTTGGTTCGGCACAGAGCTCATAATTCAGTCACTCAGGAACCGCATTGCAGCTCCCTCAGTGACCTGCTTCTGCCTGCCCATCCCCCATGCATTATGTATGCCGTAACATCGACACACATCACATACTCAGCATCACGGCTACAGAACAGAAGACGTGTGTATATACAAGAAAAGCACACTAAATCACACTATTTCCACAGTTCTTGTAAAATGCATTGCAAATGGAAGTGACATTGTCATCAAACAGCCGTGAGGCAAATCTGACTTTGTTCCCACAGTATAAATCTGTTTCTTTTCCACAAATTCATAATGAAATTGTAGTCATGAAATTGTTAATCAAAACCAAACTCACCCTTGTAAGAAAGAAGTGCACTTAAAGGGATAGTTCACACAAAAATAAAAATTCATAAGTAAAAAGTCATTTATTACTCACCTTCATGTTGTTCCAAACCTTAGTTTATCTTTGGATCACAAATTAAGATATTTTTTGATGAAATCCAAAAGCTTTCTGACAAAGTGCTTTCCAAGAGCTTTTCTGTGTCAAAGACTGACACAGAAGAAATTAAATTGTTTTCTTTTCTTTTTTTTTTTTGTTTTCTTTTCTTTGTGCACAAAAAGTACTCTCGTAGCTTCATAAAATTAAGGTTAAGCTGTCTATTCAGTGTCAGAAAGCTATCGGATTACATAAAAATATCTTAATTTGTGCTCTGAAAATGAACAAAGGTCTTACAGATTTGAAACAACATGAGAGTAAGTAATAAATTACAGAATTTTCATTTTTGTGTGAACTATCCCCTTAACTGTACTGAACATGCACTTGTGGTGTATATACAAGCATATGGTACAGGCATATTTTAAGAAGAATTTACATATTTATATAATGTTAATGCAAAAAAAAAAAAAAAAAAAAAAAATAGGGATAGGTCACCCAGAAATAAAAATTGTCATAATTTACTCACCCAAGTAGTTTCTAACCTTTATGAGGTTGTTTCTTCTGCTGAGCACATTTTGAAGGATGCTGGTAACCAAACAGCTGACGGTTATTTATTTATTTATTTATTTATTTATTATGTAGTATGTGTAACGTGACTAGTGACTATGACTCTATCTTATTATGTAAGTTGTTTTTGGCTTATGCTTGTGAGCCAAAGACAATTTTCCACTTAGGGGGACAATAAAGTTATGCAATAAAATACTATGTAAGTCAGTGGCTACCGTCAACTGTTTGGATACCAACATTCTTCAAAATATCTTCATTTGTGTTCAACAGCTAAAAAACACAGGTTTGGACCTAAGTGATGACAGGATATTCATTTTTTGGGCAAACTGTCAAAAAAAAAAGTACACTTTCATGACTGTTTAAGTACAATTAAAATCATTGTTTTAATAAACAATGATTTTGTCAGAATAAACAATGCCATGCTTTAATAGACACTTATTTTTATTGTGTTGACTAAACATACTAAAGCACATGTAAATTACTTCATTATAATTTTAACTGTAGTGTGATATTCAGTAATGTTGTACATTTACAGATAATATATTTTAAATGCAAGTTAAAGCTTACTTCATTATAATGGTAAAACAGAAAATTTAAATGTCTGAAGTCTCGGCATATATTTAAATGCATTTAGATTGGATTTACAGGATTAGTTCACTCCTGAATTAAATTAAGATTTTAAAATTTTTAAGGAAATCATTCCAGGATTTTTATTTATATAGTGGACTTCAACGGGGATCAGCAGGCTGAAGGTACAAAATGCAGTATCAATGCAGCTTCATATGGTTCTGCAGGGGTCTATATATATATATTTTATTTATATATATATATATATTTTTTTTTTTTTTTATGCCCAGCCCAGTGTAAATTTGAACCTACAGATCCAGATAATTGGATTGTTGTTCAGCTTCCAGCATGTAAATGTACTGTAAATAACACTCTTGAGATTCTGTTGATGTTCATCTAAGCTAGAGAAGAACACCAGCACAGTGCTGTCATTCTGACTGCAGCTGCTGAGAGGAAGAAAGCTTCCTTTGTCTCTTTACACTCAATTAGTCTGACTCTATAACAGTCAATAAATGGTGAGATCCACTGTACTTTGGAAGCCAGAACTCACTCTTTTCCTTCTTCTCTCACTCCATCTATCTCTTTCCTTACATCATCCAGTTTTTAACAGTCTTCAGAATCTGACCTTGAGGACTGACGGATCTAACACAATATATGTGGACAGCCTTCCCTTGCTGTAAAACTAGCATATGCTGAGTTTAGGATGCTGGTGGGCTGATTTGCCCCCAACGGGTTGCTTAATTAGCTTAACCAGCAAGCTTATCATGAAAATTTAGCTTGTAAAGCTGATCAGCCTGAAGGATGTTTCTAGCAGAGAAAAATTTTGCTTTACAAGCAAAATGTTTATGACAATCCTGTAGGCTATGCTTTTCTAAGTTTTTCTAGTTCAAGTCTGTGCTAATGCTTTCTCCCCGTCTCTTATTTGCTCTCGTTTTAATGCAGTTTTATAAAAGACGGAGGAATGAGTGAGATTGAGATTCACCGTTCGCTGCTGCCATCAGAGCCTGGAGCTGTTCAGCTTCGGTAGGGGGGTTGGGCCACGGTCCTGTTCCTGCTATCACACCAGCGCTGGCACCTGCCTCATCAGGACGAGCTCCAGCCCTACATGACAGAGAACAGGGTTAGTGACTCAGCATACACACATGGTGCTTTTTCCTCGCATTGTACCTCTCACACATATAAGAACAGCAGCCACCACGTTTGCTAGCATAAATGCACCCCGTTCATTAGCTGAGACAGCCATTTTGTGTGACAGGGCAAAACAGTGCAGTGCAGTCAGAAAATGGAGGCTAAAGTCGACAAAGCAGTTGCAGACATGAAGTAAATAGACAGATGCATTGATCAGAATACAGTTTTGTCTGTTTACACCATGTGGCTTGACAACACATACACTGTGCCCATTAATCAAATCACAACAACTTAATTTAAAGAGATAGTTCACCGTTATCATTTTTTATGATTCTTTTCTTTTCTTTTCTTTTCTTTTCTTTTCTTTTCTTTTCTTTTCTTTTCTTTTCTTTTCTTTTCACTTACTCACTATCATGTTGTTCCAAACCTGTGTTTGTGTTTATTTTTTTATTTTTTTTTTTTTTTTTACAGTGGCGTGGCTTGCATACCTAAATGTGACCCTGGACCACAAAACCAGTCTTAAGTCGCTGGGGTATATTTGAAGTTATAGCCAAAAATACATTGTATGGGTCAAAATTATTGATTTTTCCTTTATGCCAAAAATCATTAGGATATGAAGTAAAGATCAAATTCCATGAAGATATTTTGTAAATATAAAATACAGTAAATATATCAAAACTTAATTTTTGATGAGTAATATGCATTGTTAAGAACTTTATTTGGAAAACTTTAAAGGCGATTTTCTCAATATTTTGATTTTTTTTTTGTTGTTGTTGTTGTTGTACCCTCAGATTCCAGATTTTCAAATAATTGTATCTTGGCCAAATATTGTCTTATCCTAACAAACCATACATCGATGGGAAGCTTATTTAATTTTTGGATTCAGCTTTCAGATGACGTATAAATGTCAATTTCAGAAAATTGACCCTTATGACTGGTTTTGTAGGCCAGGGTCACAAATCATATGCAGGTCCATCAGTAGTCTACTTTAAACCAAAAAAAAAAAAAAAAAAAAAAATCAGCCAATTGATGTTCCTCAGGCTTATAAAACATGCAGACATATCAGCAAATGTTAAAACAATTGATTAAATATGAGTATTTATAGTGTATAATAACACTTCTGATTACAAATACTCATTAAAGGGTCATTCCTTATATTTTTAGCGCCTTTTGTGTCCCCAGAAAGTGTCATGATCTTACAGCCTTAAAATGTCATTAAAGTCATAAATAGCATAATTTGAAGAATTTGAAATATTTTACAGCATTTTAAAATACCAAATATCACCACTTTTCCTATGTCTCCAGGCTTTTGTATCCCATTTTTAATATAAATACAACACTTACTATCAGTACTTTTATTGTATGTATGCACACACACACATACACACACACACGCACTCACATATATATATATACATATACATATATATATATATATATATATATATATATATATATATATATTCTCCAATTATTACATTTATTTTGACTATTATAATAAAGGTTTTTAGTTTTTCCCTTAAGTTATTGCTTTCTCTGTTATTTTCACTACTGTCCATTCAAATGAAAGCTGTCAAGAGACAATTAAATTAAACACAATTAAATCATAAAGCTGACATCACTTCCTTGGAAGGAAAACAACTTGGTAATGTGAGTGACATCCTCTGATAAGCTTCAGATAAGCTTTTAAATAGACAAAGGAACATGAGTTTATTAGGATAATGTACACAACACCCATATATAAAATTCTTAAGTCTTTTAATCTGTTGCTCATTTGAGTAGAGATTTTTGTCATTTAATAGAGTTTGTTTCATTTGTTTCAATGCTTAAATGTATTAGTCCAAAATGCAAGTTTGAGTAATGTGTTATTTTATAAATTTTTATTTATTTATTTTTTAAAAAAACTGTGAAACACAAAGACATTTTTTATTTTTATTTTTTTTATTTATTTATTTTATTTTATTTTTTTGGTGAACTATCACTTAAAGTATATGTTGGTTATTACAGGCTGCTCAGTTTCAAAATGGCATGACTAAAAAGCAGATTTTTACTCTCTTTCTCTGCCCACACAAACAGATTGAGAGCAGAGTCCGTACATAAGGACAGAAATATTTCTCTACTCTTTAGGGACAGACTTCACAGACTTGGCTCTACAAAGCCAAAATAAATCAAATCGGAACAAACAAAGTTTACTAAGCACAGGTAAACACACTGCAATGACAACCCGCAGAGCAAGATGCAACAAACAGCTATCAGCGATACACATACATCCAAAAGCCTTATCCTCAAATGAACCAACTGCATGTAATTTGTGGTCACATTGATATGTGTAGGAACAGACTGGACAGCATGTCGCTGGAAGCTGCAGGACACATAATCTGAAAGACCTAAACACAACATTCCACTAGAAGGCTACACCAGGTGAAGCCAAACGCTACCACACACTAGCCTTCTCTTCGCCTTCACTCTACCTGGACTTCTCGTATGGAGTCCATCTCTGCTGCAGGGTGTGGAACCTGTGTTGGCTGAAACATAAGCACAGGAGCATGCAGCTGTCACTCAATCACCCAGCGTCCAGTGAGGACGAGACTAACCAGGGCACATGGATGAGTGAGAATGTCTTTGAGCTTCTTTTAAGTTAAAACCTTAGTAGCTGGTTTACTTTCGTATGTTTTTTTTATAGGATGGTTGCCGTCATTATATATTTGGTGTATTTATGGTATTTTCCCTCCACAAGATTTCTTTTGTAGGATTTTATTTTATATAGTATGGTATTGTGGTAAATCATCATTGGCATCTTTAATATTCATAAAAATGGTGAAAATGGGCTAAATGTAGAGATCACTAAATGAAAATGAAAACACTAAATGAAGGAAAACTATTCAATTTTTCTAAATAATTACTAAATAATTCTTGCTGACTAAATTCATAATATGGTGACCACCAAAATCTAGGCACTCAAATGTTTACACATAATCCCAGATTTTGTTCTATTATCCCATTCCAATCAGAGTGATTAAATGAAAATTATTATAAAACAGTGTACGTAATACCATGTGGATAATCTCAAATGTATTTACAGGTTTTGTGAGAAACATAAACTGAATCCAACACTCACCCGCTGGGACCAGGCCTCTGGTTTGGGGGAAATCGCCAGTCAGCATTAGGTGGCTTTTGCTGAAAATAAGAAGAAAAGACTTTTGTCAGTTCTTTTGTTTGATAGAGATTCATATGCAGTATTGGTCCATCCTGAAACACAGGTTTCTCTATCCCATCATAGGAGGTTGTGGTTCTGAAACACAAATTCGTATTATTGACAGCACAGTACAATCTGATGCACTTCCTCTGCTTTTCCTCTGGACTGTTTTCTGAAACTGCACCTTTGAAAGAATGAATTGAGGGGAGCAGTGAGAAGTAAGCAACAAAGAAGAACATCAGGTAGAAAATAGGTTGAGGGAGTGTGTGTGAATAATTGAAAGTTCGATCATGTTGCTTTCACGCATGAGTGCATGTACATGAGGAGCATACACATCAGTCTGTATCAAACAAAATATGAGCTCACCTGTAGGTGGATTATGGCTAAAGTTTTTTTTTCACATTTTGTCATAATTTCCTTAGTATCCCACACAGTTTTATTGCATCTCCCCACACTGAGTCGAGCCATTATGTTGCAAGATAGCATTCAAGGCATGTGCAATATCACACTGTAATGATCCTACAAACTCCAATGTAGATTCCACAAAGACAGTCTGCTATTTGGGACTGCATGCATACAACTGCTTTTCTTTCTCTGCCTCACCTGATTTGAGCTTTTGACCACACTATTTTCAATCACAACTCTTCTCAGATTCATACTGTTAAATTCTCTGCTGAGTCATTGGGTCTAGAAATAGCTCAGATCGTGGCCTGATTCTTAATACACTTGGCATTATAAAGTGCTTAGTCCAAAAAGTGAGTCATAGTGACTAGAGCCTTAGTCTGAATTAATGACATATACAGCAAGATTTGCATCTGTCCAGAAATTATTTTGAGAAACTGTGACATTATAATTCATACCACAAACATTTGAATGGCGTATCATTTGTTTCATTAACAGATGCAACATTAAATGCTTACACTACCCATCAAAAGTTTGGTGTCAATAAGAATGTTTTAAAGAAATGAATACTTTTGTTCAGTAGGGATGCATTAAATTAGTCACAGTGACGATACATACATTTATAATTGTTTATTGTATTTTTATTTTTATTTTACATAAATGTTGTTCTTTTGAACCTTCTTTCATCATAGAATCCTGAAATAAGTTTATCACAGTTTCCACAAAAATATTAAGCAAGCCAACTTTTCAAAATTGGTAATAAGAATTGTATCTTCTCCACCAAATCAGCAAATTAGAATGATTTCTGAAGGATCATGTGACACTGAAGACTGGAGCAATGGCTGCTGAAGAGTCAGCTTTGCCATCACATGAATAAATTACATTGTAAAACATTTGAAGAACAAAATAGTTATTTTAAACGGTAAGAATATTTCATAGTATTTCCATTTTATGTGTTTTAGATACAGAAAATAAATAAATAAATGCAACCTTGGTAGGTATAGGAAACTTCTTTCTCCACAAACATTGAAGAAATCTTACCGACCCCAAACTTTTAATTGGTAGTCTATAATATTTCCTGAAAATCTCACCTTCAATGAGTGAGCGAAGAGTCTTTTTGACAGTCGCATGCTTAGAGTGCTCTGTGGGGCCTTAACAAACACAAAGTCGCTCCTGCTGGACATCGTGGAGAAACCATGCGTGTATGTGTGTTTGTGAAAGTCCCGGGAGGCCCCCACGACCTCCATGTATCTAATAGGACCGTCAGTATTTAGCTGCAGATGGAGGTCATTGTGTTGGTGCGCACGAGATGTGTGCTTGAAACCAAGTTTTTGCATAAGGCACATGACGTAACCACGGTGTCCGAGCCAGCGCACTGCTACAACAATGATAACCAGGAATGAGACCGTAATAACAAAGGATAATGTGATTATAAGGTACAAGGTGAGGTCAGACCCTTTTGGGCTTTTAGAGGTAAAGCTTCTACGTTCTGACAAGACATCTGAAGCTTTCTCAGCCAGGGTGATGTTAACTACCACACTAGCAGAGAGAGAAGGCCTGCCGTTATCTTTTACAATCACAATGAAGCTAAAAACAGATTTGCTGTTCTCTTCTGTAAGCTTACGGGCTGTACGTAGCTCTCCAGTATGTGCGCCTATGTGAAACATTTCAGAATCAACCCCTGAGAAGCTGTAGAATAACCAGGCATTGTGGCCACTATCAGCATCCACGAATGCAATACGATTGACCAAGTGTCCAATGCTGGCTGTTCTAGGTAGCAAAAACTGCAGCGTCCCATCAGATGGGGGTGCAGGGTATATAAGGACAGGAGGATGATCATTCTGATCTATAATAAACACATGCACCGTAGCATTGGAGCTTTGAGCTGGGGCTCCTCTATCAAAAACCTGCACTATGAATTGAAATGCATTCAACTGCTCATAGTCAAACTTTCTCATGGCATATATCTGTCCACTATCTGGGTTAATATATACATATGAAGACACAGATCTACCGAGAGCTTCGCTCTCCAAAATTGAGAAATAAATGGTGGAATTCTCACCCACATCTGGGTCTGATGCAGACACAGACAGAAGGGGAGCATTTGGTGCATTGTTTTCTGCTATGTCCACAGAATAGGAAGGCTGTGAAAAGACTGGGGGGTTATCATTAACATCTGAAAGACGTAACACAAAAGATTCCTGCAAGGAACGGGGTGGGGAACCAGAGTCTGTGGCGGTCAAAGTAATAGTGTATTCAGCCACAGCCTCTCTGTCCAGCAGGCCATCGGTCATTAAAGTGAAAAGCCCTTTATATGGCGAACTCATCTTGAAAGGCAACCCATAAGGGATGTGCACGCTCACATCACCATTTTTCCCTGTGTCTTCATCTTCTACTTTGATTAGGGCAATGGCAGTGCCTGAACTCACATTTTCAGAGATTACAGGAGAAACCACATTAATGGTGATAGTAGGAGTGTTGTCATTCACATCAATAATCTCGATTTTGATGTTGCATGAGCTCTCCATGGGAGGCATTCCTTTGTCTCTAGCAAGAACAGTGACGTCATACACATTCGCTAGTTCGTGATCAACTAGTCCTGTAACTCTAATTTCACCAGTTGTAGAATCCACGCTAAAAAGTTTGATCACATTGTCAGAGGTGTATTTATCAAACATATAAGATATTTCACCATTGTGACCATGATCTGCATCTGAGGCATTAAGAGTTGTAACTAACGTTCCATGAGGTGAATTTTCTAAAAGCGTGACTCTTTTTGTAGGATTATGGAAGTGTGGCGCGTTGTCATTGACATCTAGAATATTTATAAAAATGGCACTGTTGCTGGACTTTTCTGGACTGCCACCATCAACTGCAGTTAAAATCAATTTAAATTCGCTCGTCTTTTCTCTATCAAGATACTTGTTTAAGACTAAAATTGGGATTTTGCTTCCGTCACTTTTAGTTTCTACTTTAAGCATAAAACAATCGTTTTGACTAAGAAAGTAGGCGCGCAATGAATTCGCACCCACGTCAGGGTCATGCGCACTTTCTAAGCGGAACATCGTGCTTGGCGCAGCCGCTTCTGAAACTTCCAAAGAAGTGTTTCGGCTTCGGAAGTGTGGCGCGTTGTCGTTGACATCCACAATTTCTATCGTAACGCTGTGCATTTCCAACGGATTTAGAAGAGAAATCTGAATCCGAGTGTGACATTGTAAACTTCCTCCGCACATAATCTCTCTGTCCATTGTTTGCTTGACCACCAAAGCTCCAGATGTCAGGTCTACGTCAAAGTACCTAGCATTAGATTCCGAGATGATTCGCATCTCTCTTAAAAGTATCACTTCAACATTAATTCCTAGATCTTTAGTCAAGTGTCCAACAATAGTTCCAGGTTTAGATTCCTCCGTTGTAGAATATAAAAGTTCCAAAGCGTGCGTTGCAAAACACAAAGAATTAAGAAAAATCCAAACTGCAGCCCAGTCCAAAGATCTCCGACACTGCTGTTTACTCTCCATTTTTAATTTAGTATTTTCACTAGTAGCTAAAAACTCCTACGTGGTTTTAATTCATGCATATCCCAGACCTCGCAAAACCTTGTTGAGTATATGAGAAACACCTTTTGTTTTGTATCAATGATCTCCTCCATTTGTTCTAAGTTTCTAAACTAACAATACAGCTCTTGAGAGCAACAAGCCTGTGTGAGTCTGGGACAGGAGTTAAAGGGGAGTGGGGATAAAAACGTGCGTTTCTATTGGAGGAAAGTTACTTGGCTTGGACAAAAGCGCACACGGAGCTGTCCAAGGTGCTGACACTAGCGTCTCTCTCTCTCTCTCTCTCTATCAGTTACGTATAAATAAACATGTATAAGCAACTTGTTTAAATCTGCGTTTGTCTCACCTGTTGGCTCTCGAATGTCCACGCGCTGTCTGGTAATGACGCATCAAGCACGTTTAGCGTGTCTGTAAAGTTTGTGGTGCTGCTGGGTTTAATGAGGGTGAGATCACTAAATTCTGACATTGGAGAGAGATACGAGCCAAAGGACTGACTCTGAGACATCATGTCTCCTCCCAGAACCTCCACATACTTAATGGGCCCGTCAGTGTTGAGCTGAATCTGCAGGTTTCTGTTGGGGTTCTTGTATTCAGAATTTGTCCTCCTGATACAGCAGTTTGAGCCACCTCTACTGCCTCGCGCACATTTCACCAGTAAGATGAAAAATGTCAACAGACACAACAGTGACACAGAAGCCAACGAGATGATCAAATATAAAGTAATTTTGCCAGTTTTCTTGTTGGGCTCGATAGTTTTCTCTCTATAGTCTGAGATGGGCTCGTGAAAGCCGTCTTCTATCAATATATCCAATGTGACTGTGGTAGATTGGATCGGTTCTCCATTATCCTTTATTTCTATTAGCAGTCTCTGAGAGGAGTCATCGTGCTCTGAAACAGCGCGTTTAGTCCTCACCTCTCCCGTATGTAAATTGACACTGAACAGAGACACGTCCGTGGCCTCCGCGAGTCTGTAGAACAGCCAGGCGTTATGACCCGAGTCCGCGTCCACTGCTGTTACCTTAGTGACGAGATGTCCTGCTTTAGCAGAACGGGGCATTCTTTGATGAGAGACAGACCCCATGGATGTGGACGGGTAAATGACAGCAGGTGCATTGTCGTTATGATCCAAAATAAACACATACACTGTGGCATTGCTACTTAGAGAAGGAGAGCCATGATCTTTAGCCTGAACGATGACCTCAAACACTTTTAGTTTTTCGAAGTCAAACGAATGCATGCTAAATATGCTACCATTATCAGAGTTGATGTACATATACGAGGATATTGGGGTATCCCAAACTTTAGGGTTCTCAATAGAGTATGATATTTTACCATTTACGCCGACATCAACGTCTTGAGCAGATACGGAGCAGATTATAGAGCCTGGAGTGTTATTTTCTTTTACGTACACATGATACACGTTATCGGTGAACTTTGGGGCATTGTCGTTAACGTCAAGAATTTTAACTGGAATTATTGTTTTGCTACTTAAAGGGGGCGAGCCAGAGTCAAATGCAGTGATTTCTACGTTATATTCTGGGAACGTTTCGCGGTCTAAAACGCCGTTTGTAACCAACGAATACTCGTTTGAGAAAGATGGTTTTAAAATAAACGGAAGGTCAGACTGTGTCTGCAGACTGACTTTTCCATTGTCACCAGAGTCGATGTCCCGTGCGCTTATTAACGCTACAACTGTCCCGCTTGGCGCGTCCTCCCGCACAGGGCTTGGTTTAGACGTAAGCAATATCTGCGGTGGATTGTCGTTAATATCCGAGACTTCTATTTTAACTGTACAATGGCCCTCCATTTCGGGGACACCTCTGTCTCTGGCACTTATCTCAATATTGTACATAGGAGTGGTTTCATAGTCCAACTCTCCGTTTAGAATAATTTCCCCGGTATTCTCATCAATGTGAAATAACAAACGCAAAGCATCAGAAGTGTGCTCTCCTAAGGAATATTTAATCTCTCCATTCGGACCTTCGTCCAAGTCTTTTGCTTCAACTTTAAGAACTGACGTGCCTCTTTTAGTGTTTTCAGAAATAGCCGCTTTATAAACATTTTTCTCAAAAACAGGGTTATTGTCATTGATATCCAGCACAGTGATATTAATTTGAGACGTTCCTGATCTAACCGGGCTCCCTCCGTCTAAGGCAGTTAACATCAGCTGATGAATCGGTTTCTTCTCGCGATCTAGAGGTTTCTCCAGTACTAATTCGGGAATCTTTCGACCATCACCAAGATCTTTTATTTTTAAACTGAAACATTCGTCTTTACTCAAAGTGTACGATTTCAAAGAATTACTGCCTACATCTGGGTCTACTGCGCTCTCCAAAGGAAAGCGCATACCAGGGACTGTGGATTCTGCTATCTTTAAAACGCGGTCCGTCGACTGAAAATGCGGATAATTGTCATTAATATCCTGTATGTCGACTTCCACTCTGTAAAGCTGTAAAGGGTCCTCGATAACGATTTGCAAAGGCAAAAGACAGTTTGCGTTTTCTCCGCAAAGGATCTCTCTGTCGATTCTTTCATTAACCACAATTTCTCCTCGGCGTAAATCCACGCTGAAATACTGCTTACCTGATTCAGAAGCTATTCGTAATTTACGGTCATATAGCTCAGATAATTTTAAACCTAAATCTTTTGCGATATTTCCAACAACAGCGCCCACATTTAATTCCTCTGGAATCGAATAGCGAGTCTGTCCTTCAGTCGTATTCCACAAAAGAAGAAAGAGAAAAAAGAACAGCAAAAAAAGCCTCCACCGTCTGAATGCCACCCTCTTTGTCATTTTGATTTTAAATCCAGGCGATTCCTCGTTCTAATAAAAACTACGGATCCCACCACGACGACAATTTTGCTTGTCCATTTTGTCTCAAAAATATGTTAGAATCCATTTTATAGGAGAGATCAGAGCATCCCCTCTCTCCGCTTACACTGAGCGTTGTAATGTCAGTGGGGGAGGGAGTAGATCTCTTTGTACAATTCTGCATGTGATTGGTGCAGAGATAAATCGCAATAACCAATAAGCAGTACCCTCTTAAAGGCGCAGCATCAGCACTTACTATCAAACTCACACCAAAGAACAATACAATAGAAAAAAAAGAGCATTATGTATCATGTGTGGTCATATTTTATGTGTTGTCTTTGTACTACACACACATACACACACACACACACATATATATGTATATATATGTATGTATGTATGTGTGTGTGTGTGTGTGTGTGTCTGTCTGTCTGTCTGTTGTCTGTCTGTTGCAAAAAAAGGTGCTTTGCACAGATAAACGTACACATGGCGCTTTCCAAGGTGCTGAAAGTAGCCTTCCCCTATCTCTGTTAAGTATAAATAATAGCGTATGTAAAAACATTAACTTTTCACATTTAGGTTTGTCTCACCTGTTGGCTCTCGAACGTCCACGCACTGTCTGGTAATGACGCATCAAGCACGTTTAGTGTATCTGTAAAATTTGTGGTGCTGCTGGGCTTAACGAGGGTGAGATCACTGAATTCTGACATTGGAGAGAGATACGAGCCAAAGGACTGACTCTGAGACATCATATCTCCTCCCAGAACCTCCACATACTTAATGGGCCCGTCAGTGTTGAGCTGAATCTGTAGGTTTCTATTGGGGTTCTTGTATTCAGAATGTGTCCTCCTGATACAGCAGCTTGAGCCGCCTCTACTGCCTCGCGCACATTTCACCAGTAAAATGAAAAACGTCAACAGACACAACAAGGACACGGAAGCCAAAGAGATGATGAGGTATAAAGTAATTTTGCCAGTTTTCTTGTTGGGCTCGATAGTTTTCTCTCTGTAGTCTAAGATGGGTTCATGAAAGCCGTCTTCTATTAGTATATCCACTGTGACTGTGGTGGATTGGATTGGTTCTCCATTATCCTTTATTTCTATTAGCAGTCTCTGAGAGGAGTCATCGTGCTCTGAAACAGCGCGTTTAGTCCTCACCTCTCCCGTATGTAAATTGACACTGAACAGAGACGCGTCCGTGGCCTCTGCGAGTCTGTAGAACAGCCAGGCATTATGACCCGAGTCCGCGTCCACTGCTGTTACCTTAGTAACGAGATGTCCTGCTTTAGCAGAACGGGGCATCCTCTGATGAGTGACAGACCCCATGGATGTGGACGGGTAAATGACAGCAGGTGCATTGTCGTTTCGGTCCGAAATAAACACATGAACAGTTGCGTTGCTGCTCAGAGATGGAGAGCCCTGATCTTTAGCCTGCACTACAACACTAAACAATTTTAACTTTTCATAATCAAATGTGCTCATGCAGTAAATTGTTCCATTTTCAGAATTAATATAAAAATAAGACGATGCTGGCACTTGATTAGAATTTGTATCCAGAATTGAATAAGTAAGTAGAGCGTTTTTGTCCTGGTCAGTATCAGAAGCTTTTACAGAAAACAGTGATGCGCCTGCCAGATTATTTTCGTTTATGTGAACGTTATATGAGGACTGTGAGAATAGTGGAGGGTTGTCATTCACGTCAAGTATTTTCACAGTTATCGTTTTCGCAGTTTTTAAGGGCGGAACACCTGAGTCCGTGGCCAGTATTTCTACGTTATATTCAGAATGAGCCTCACGGTCTAATAATGAGTCAGTTATTAGTGCATAATGATTATGAAAAGGTTTCAATTTAAATGGAACATCCGGGGAGACAGTTAGCTGGACTTTGCCATTATTACCGGAGTCCAGGTCTTTGACGGTAATCAAAGCCACCACAGTTCCCACCGTTGCATTTTCAGGTACAGGGCTCGGTAAAGATGTCAGTATAATCTCTGGTAGATTGTCATTCTCATCTATGACATCTATCTGAACCGATGACTGCCCCTCCAGCTCTGGATTCCCTTTATCTTTAGCACAAACATCAAACGTATATGATTTTGTTGTCTCATAATCTAGTTTTCCAGTGACTGTGACTTCACCGGTTTCAGCGTTAACACTAAAAACGTTTCTTACGAGATCAGGCGTGTTTGCACCGAATAAGTACTGTATTTCACCATTAAGGCCGTCATCCAAGTCAGTGGCTTTTATTTTGAGCACAACTGAACCAAAACCAACACTTTCTAGAACAGATGCTTTGTATGCAGCAACGTCAAATTTTGGCTCATTGTCATTAAAATCCTGAACAGTTATTTCCAATACAGACGTGCCAGATTTTACTGGATTACCGCCATCTAGAGCTGTAAGTGTTAGCTTGTGGATTGCCTGTTTTTCTCTATCTAAAGGTTTATCAAGCACTAATTCTGGTACTAGTCTGTCATTTTTAGATGATTTTAAATTTAGACGGAAAAAATTGTTGTTGCTCAGTGAATAAGATTTCAGGCTATTAGTTCCAACATCTAGATCCTCGGCACTTTCAAGAGTAAATCGTGCGCCAGCAGCAGTCAACTCAGAAATTTTTAATGTGGCATGTTTATTGTGGAAGTTCGGTGCATTGTCATTTATGTCTTGTATTTCTATCTCAAGGCTGTGCATCTGTAGTGGATTCTCAATAACGATCTGCAGTGGCATTAGACAACTGGCGCTTTGTCCACAGAGCGTCTCTCGGTCTATTCTGCCATTAACTACCAGATCACCTTTCCCTAAATCCACACTAAAATATTGTCTATTCGACTCAGATGCTATTCGTAACTTACGCTCGGCGATATTTGAGATGTCAAAACCAAGATCCATCGCGATATTTCCAACGATAGATCCTTCTTTTAACTCTTCGGGTATTGTGTAGCGAACCTGAGCTCCAGTTGTATTCCACAATAGAGAGAAAGCGAACAGCCAAAGCGCTGCCCATTTCCACCCTCCGATCCTCCTGTGCCTCATTTCTCTGTTGCACTTGATATTCCCATCAACAAATCGTCAATTTATATCCACAAAACAGAATGGTATTCTTCATTTTAAAATGTACTATTCATCCCATCCTCGTTGCGGGGATCAGCCTCATAAAGCTTTCGTGTTTCCTATCGCTCTACAGCTCTCATCATTGTACTCCTCCTTTGGCTGGGGGAGGGAGTAGATCCCTTTGTAAGGTCTGAAGCACGATTGGTACTAAGCTCAAGGCTCTCTCATCCAATAAATGCTTTGCTGTTTCTTAAAGGCATAACCAGCCTTCTTTTGTTTGTGTTACGGCATCTAGTGGAGACTTGTGTTCTAAAATATTTCAGACCCATGATATAGGTTATTATAAGGGCAAATATTTTTGTAAGCAAAAAGAATTTGAAGTAACAAGGTATAAACAATTGCTGTGAACATAAAGAATGGGCATGTTATTACCCGAAAATTAAATAGCAGGGTAAAATGCTATAGCAATACACGGGAGAGGCTGCATTGGAAAATCCCTTGTAGTGTTGCAAATAATAATAATAATAATAATAATAATAACAACAACAATAATAATAATAATAAGTTGGTGCTAAATTAGGTTAAATTATAGCTGTTTTTTTTTACTTAATGAAAATGCATGTTTTAATATGTTGTAGTATGTATGTAAAACCTGTAGTATTTACACTTCAGCTTTTGCCATGTAGCCATTTAATTCGGCGATAAATGAAAGAAAGAAAGAAAGAAAGAAAGAAAGAAAGAAAGAAAGAAAGAAATAGAGAAATAAAGAAATAAAGAAGTTAAGAAATAAATAAGCTTTTATATGTATAATAAAAAAATAAAAAAATAAATAAAGGCCGCAGATGCTACCCACTGTCCAAATGGGTGGTGCTGAAATGTACAGCAGTAGCTCTTTCTCTCTCTCTCACACACACACACACATGCACAGCCCCACATAGAAACGTGTGCAGTATTACACAATATGATGTGTGGCTCCAGGCCATAATACTAATTTTCAACAATATATCGACCTTAATCAACCAACAGTGGTGCTAAATTATGATTCTGTGTCTCACCTGTTGGCTCTCGAACGTCCACGCGCTGTCTGGTAATGACGCATCAAGCACGTTTAGCGTGTCTGTAAAGTTTGTGGTGCTGCTGGGTTTAATCAGAGTAAGATCGCTAAATTCTGACATTGGAGAGAGATAGGAGCCAAAGGACTGACTCTGAGACATCATGTCTCCCCCCAGAACCTCCACATACTTAATGGGCCCGTCAGTGTTGAGCTGGATCTGCAGATTCCTGTTGGGGTTCTTGTATTCAGAATTTGTCCTCCTTATACAACAACTTGAGCTGCCTCTACTGCCTCGCGCACATTTCACTAGTAAGATGAAAAATGTCAGCAGGCACAACAAGGAGACGGAAGCCAAAGAGATGATCAAATATAAAGTAATTTTGCCAGTTTTCTTGTTGGGCTCGATAGTTTTCTCTCTATAGTCTGAGATGGGTTCATGAAACCCGTCTTCTATCAGTATATCCACTGTGACTGTGGTGGACTGGATCGGTTCTCCATTATCCTTTATTTCTATCAGCAGTCTCTGAGAGGAGTCATCGTGCTCTGAAACAGTGCGTTTAGTCCTCACCTCTCCCGTATGTAAATTGACACTGAACAGAGACGCGTCCGTGGCCTCCGGCGAGTCTGTAGAACAGCCAGGCGTTATGACCCGAGTCCGCATCCACTGCCGTTACCTTAGTAACGAGATGTCCTGCTTTAGCAGAACGGGGCATCCTCTGATGAGTGACAGACCCCATGGATGTGGACGGGTAAATGACAGCAGGTGCATTGTCGTTTCGGTCCGAAATAAACACATGAACAGTTGCATTGCTGCTCAGAGATGGAGAGCCATGATCTTTAGCCTGCACTACAATGCTGATTAGTTTCATTTTTTCATAATCAAAAGAGCTCATGCTGTAAATAGTTCCGTTCTCAGAGTTGATATAAAAATAAGATGATGCTGGAACTTGATTTGAACTTAAATCCAGAACTGAATAAGTGATTATAGCATTCTTGTCTCGGTCAATATCAGTCGCAGATACAGAAAACAATGAAACACCTGCCAGATTATTTTCGTTTATGTAAACGTTATATGAGGGCTGTGAGAATACTGGAGGGTTATCATTCACGTCAAGCACTTTAACATTTATCGACTTCATAGTTTTTAAAGATGGAACACCAGAGTCCATGGCCAGTATTTCTACATTATATTCAGAATGAACCTCACGGTCTAAAATGAATTAGTTATCAACGAATAATGGTTATCAAAAGTTGGTTTCAGTTTAAAAGGAACATTCGGGGAGACAATTAGCTCAACTTTGCCATTATTACCAGAATCCAGATCTTTGACGTTAATCAAAGCCACCACAGTTCCTACCGTTGCATTTTCAGGCACAGGGCTTGGTAAAGATGTCAGGATAATATCTGGTGGATTGTCATTCTCATCTATGATATCTATTTGAACCGATGACTGGCCCTCCAGCTCTGGATTCCCTTTGTCTTTAGCACATACATCAAATGTATATGATTTTTAGTCTCATAATCTAGCTTTCCAAATACTATAATTTCGCCGGTTTCAGCGTTCACATTAAAAACATTTCTTACAAGTTCGGGCGTGTGCGCAGCAAATAAATACTGTATTTCACCATTCGGACCTTCATCCAAATCTGTTGCTTTTATTTTGAGCACACTTGAACCAACAACGGCTTTCTCTAAAACAGATGCTTTGTATGCAGCAACTTCAAATTTTGGTTCGTTATCATTAAAATCTTGAACAATTATTTGCAATAAAGATGTGCCAGACTTTTATTGGATTACCACCATCTAGAGCTGTCAGTGTAAGCTTGTGGATTGCCTGTTTCTCTCTGTCTAAAGGTTTATCAAGCACTAGTTCTGGTATTTGCCCACCGTTTTTGTTAGTTTTTAAATTTATACGGAAAAAATTGTTATTGTTCAATGAATAAGACTTTAGGCTATTAGTCCCAGCATCAAGGTCCTCGGCACTTTCGAGAGTAAATCGTGCCCCTGGAGCAGTCAATTCAGAAATTTTCAATATTCCGTCTTTATTGTGAAAGCTTGGTGCATTGTCATTTATATCTTGTATTTCTATCTCAACTTTATGTAACTGCAATGGATTCTCAATAACGATCTGCAGTGGCATTAAACAACTAGCGCTTTGTCCACATAGAGTCTCTCTGTCTATTCTGCCATTAACTACCAGATCACCCTTCCCTGAATCCACACTAAAATATTGTCTATTCGACTCAGATGCTATCCGTAACTTACGATCGGCGATATCTGAGATGTCAAAACCAAGATCCTTCGCGATATTCCCAACGATAGATCCTTCTTTTAACTCTTCGGGTATTGTGTAGCGAATCTGAGCTCCAGTTGTATTCCACAATAGAGAGAAAGCGAACAGCCAAAGCGCTGCCCATTTCCAGCCTCCAATCCTCCTGTGCCTCATTTCTCTAATGCGATAGATATTCCAGTCAACAAATCTTTGTCTTATATCCATAGAAAATCATAATTCTGTTCTCCATGTTTGAAATAAACATTTATTCAGCCCATCCTCGTTGTGGTGATCAGCCTCATAAAGCGTTCATGTTTCCTCTCGCTCTACAGCTCATATCATTGTACTCCTCCTTTGGCTGGGGGAGGGAGTAGATCCCTTTGTTAAGTCTAACACATGATTGGTTCAGAGCTGAGCACTCACTAGTCCAATAGAGGGTTTGATATTTTTAAAGGCATACCCAGCCCTCTGTGGTTGTGACTACGGCGTCTGGCTAAGGGTTATTCGTGAAGATTTAATTGCAGCTAGATATCTCAATATTTTTAAACAGACAAATAAAAAAAAAATATAAAAAAAAAATAAATAATAATAAAAAAAAGATTATATACATGTACATTTTCATGTAACTCTGTAGAATGGACAAATGACCGGATGTGTATTCAAAATTTACTCTTAATCAACAATAAGAGGAAATTTCAATTTATACTGCGGCATATATTAATAAAATTATGACAATAAAAAAGTATCCATTGTAAATAACCAGGTCTTATAAGTAAAATCCCCATTTATTTTCTCCAGTTCACTTTTAACTATAACTTTAAGTCTTTAAAGACAGATCTACTGTGAACTCCGAGAATTGTTAATCAGCTGTAGCTAGTTATATGGTTCTGCTTTATTTTGCAAAAAAATACAAGCTGAAAATATACTGCAATGTTACACTCTATTAGTTGTTATGTGCTGTCCACGGTGCTGAAAGTAACGTCTCTCTGTCAGTTACGCAGGAATAGTGCATGTATAAACATAACTTGTTTAAATCTGTGTTTGTCTCACCTGTTGGCTCTCGAAAGTCCACGCGCTGTCTGGTAATGACGCATCAAGCACGTTTAGCGTGTCTGTAAAGTTTGTGGTGCTGCTGGGTTTAATGAGGGTGAGATCACTGAATTCTGACATTGGAGAGATATAGGAGCCAAAAGACTGACTCTGAGACATCATATCTCCTCCCAGGAGCCTGCCTCTACTGCCTCTCGCACATTTCACCAGTAAGATGAAAAACGTCAACAGACACAATAAAGACACGGAAGCCAAAGAGATGATCAGATACAGTGTGATTTTGCCAGTTTTCTTGTTGGGCTCAATAGTTTTCTCTCTATAGTCTAAAATGGATTCACGAAAGCCGTCTTCTATCAATATATCCACTGTGATTGTACTAGACTGGATTGGTTCTCCATTATCCTTAATTTCAATTAGCAGTCTCTGAGAGGAGTCATCGTGCTCTGAAGACTGACTTATAATCTAAACACATGAACCGACATCATGATCTTTAGCCTCCTACAGAACAGCTTCCACAAAAGAGCTCACTTAAATTGTTCCGTTTTCAGGCCTGGAAGCTGATTTGAAGTTAAATCAGTGTAATGAGCTGGATCTGCAATGGTTTTTTCTATTGGGGTTCTTGTATTCACATCAAGTATTTTTACATTTACAGTTTTAGTAGATTTTAAAGATGGTACACCAGAGTCTGTAGCTACTAATTCTATGTCATATTCTGCATTAGCTTCACGGTCCAAAAGTGAGCCAGTCACCAAAGAATAGTGATTGTCAAATGCTGGTTTTAGTCTAAAAGGAAAACGAGTGGAGATGGTAAGATTTACTTTGCCATTATCACCCGAGTCCAAGTCTTTAACGTTGATTAAAGCTATAACTGTACCGACTGATGCGTTCTCTGACACCGGGCTAGGTAAAGATGTCAAAATAATTTCAGGAATATTGTCATTTTCATCAATGATGTGCAGCCTCACTGAAGAATGGCCCTCCTGCTCTGGGCTCCCTTTGTCTTTAGCGCAGACATCAAACGTGTATAATTTTGTTAACTCGTAATCTAGTTTTCCAATAACTGTAATTTCTCCGGTTTCAGTGTTGATATTAAAAGATTTCTTCACGTTATCTGGTGTACGTACACCGAAAAAATACTGTATTTCGCCGTTAAGACCCTTATCTAAATCAGTGGCTTTTACGGTTAAGACGCTTGAACCAAATGCTGTACTCTCCATCACAGACGCTTTATATTGCGATTGTTCAAATTTTGGTTCATTGTCATTAGTATCTTGAACTATTACTTGTATTAAAATAGTTCCCGATTTCACAGGATCGCCACCGTCTAATGCTGTTAAAATTAGCTTATGTACAGACTGTTTCTCCCGATCAAGTTGTTTATCAACTATCAGTTCTGGTACCTTCTTACCATCTTCAAGTGTTTTCACATTTAAACGAAAAAATGCGTTATTACTCAAAGCATAGGATTTGAGACTATTGGTACCTACATCTAAGTCCTCGGCACTTTCTACTGGAAATTTTGCGCCCCCAACTACTGATTCAGCTATTTTCAAAATGCTGTCTTTTGTGTGAAAATTCGGTGCATTGTCATTTATATCTTGTATTTCTATATTAACACGATATAACTGCAGTGGATTCTCTATAACCAGTTGTAATGGCATCAGACAACTGGCGCTTTGTCCACAGAGCGCCTCTCTGTCTATTCTACCATTGACTATCAGCTCACCGTTCCTTGTATCCACACTGAAATATTGCGTACTAGAATCAGAGGCTATCCGTAACTTACGATTAGCGATGTCAGAAATGTCCAGACCAATGTCCCTTGCTATGTTTCCAACAACAGATCCTTCCTTTAGCTCCTCTGGTATAGTGTAGCGAATTTGAGCTCCAGTTGTATTCCATAATAGAGAGAAAACAAACAGCAAAAGCGCTGCCTGTTTCCACACTCGAATGCGTCTCATTTCCACAGTGATTTGAATGTTTCCATTAATTAGTGATTCGCCTATATCCAGACAAAAACGTAATTTTTCTTCTTTTATTAAAATCGCAATTCCATTTCGATCGCTGGGTCGGTTTTGTGGTGATCAGCGTCATAACCGCGAGTCTGTTCGCCTTCTCTACAGCTCCTATCACTCATTGTAGCCCTTTTCTGCTAAGGGAGGGAGTAGATCCCTTTGTATAGTCTCACACCTCATTGGCGCAGAACATAGTGCGCTGCTGTCCAATAAAGGGCAGAGTCACTCTTAAAGGCGAATGTGCACTGTTTTTTCTGTCTGCTGCTGTTGAGTATAGTCACAAGAAAATAAACGAAAAAAAAAAGACTGTTCGATTTAGTTTAGTTTTGTGGATGCATGAATATAATAAATAAATAAATAAATAAAATTATATTCATGCATCCACAAAACTAAACTAAATCGAACTAAACTAAACTAAATCGATTATTTTCTCCAAAGTAACTAGCTGCGTTCACTAATGACCAATAAGAATATCAGCAACTTGTAAGTAAATTGCCTTCTATTTGAGCAAAGTATCAATGTTCTCATCGTGTCGCTGTCTACAGATGTGGTTCTGAAATATGCCAAATGTACTGTTCTCAGCACCCTTTATCCCACAGAAAAACGCACCCTCAAAAACACACAGCTGACTCGATTATCCTCTTTTCCCCAGGTAGTATAAATAAATAAATAAATAAATAAATAAATAAAAAGGCATGTGAACTCGCAAAACAGCCAGTGCGATTTAGATACAAATGACAGCTCTGAATATAGCAACAGTCTTATTAGTCTCACCTGTTGGCTCTCGAACGTCCACGCGCTGTCTGGTAATGACGCGTCAAGCACGTTTAGCGTGTCTGTAAAGTTTGTGGTGCTGCTGGGTTTAATGAGGGTGAGATCACTGAATTCTGACATTGGAGAGAGATATGAGCCAAAGGACTGACTCTGAGACATCATGTCTCCCCCCAGAACCTCCACATACTTAATGGGCCCGTCAGTGTTGAGCTGGATCTGCAGGTTTCTGTTGGGGTTCTTGTATTCAGAATCGGTTCGCCTGACACAGCAGCTTGAACTTCCGATGCTACTTCTAAGGCATTTCACAATCAAAGTGAACAATGTCAAAACCGATAAAAGTGACACTGTTCCCAAAGAAATGATCAAATATAAAGTTATTTTTCCGTTTTTCTTGTTGTTGTTTTCCGTAGTTTTCATACTATAATCCGAGACGGGCTCGTGAACGCCTTCTTCTATCAGTATATCCACAGTGACTGTGGTGGATTGGATTGGTTCTCCATTATCCTTTATTTCTATCAGCAGCCTCTGAGAGGAGTCATCGTGCTCTGAAACGGCGCGTTTAGTCCTCACCTCTCCCGTATGTAAATTGACACTGAACAGAGAGGCGTCCGTGGCCTCCGCGAGTCTGTAGAACAGCCAGGCGTTATGACCCGAGTCCGCGTCCACTGCTGTTACCTTAGTCACGAGATGTCCTGCTTTAGCAGAACGGGGCATCCTCTGATGAGTGACAGACCCCATGGTTGTGGGCGGGTAAATGACAGCAGGTGCATTATCGTTCTGGTCCAGAATAAACACATGAACGGTGGCATTGCTGCTCATAGGAGGAGAGCCATGATCTTTAGCAAGCACGATTATGTGAAAGATCTTCATTTTCTCGTAGTCAAATGAGTGCATGCTAAATATACTACCATTTTCAGAGTTTATATAAACATATGAAGAGACGGGCACGTCTTGAGTATTAGTACCGAGAACTGAATAGGCAAGTTTGGCATTGTCTCCCGTGTCTAGATCTGATGCTGTTACTGATGCTAAAATTGATCCCGGAGCGCTGTTTTCTTTAATATAAACAGAGTACACACGTTCAGAGAAAACAGGAGGGTTATCATTGACATCTAATATATTAACTGTAATGAGTTTGCTAGATACCATTGGAGATGATCCAGAGTCTGAAGCTTTAAGCTCAATATTATATGTCGGAAACTTTTCTCGATCTAATCGTGAATCTGTTACTATTGCATAATGATCTGAAAATGTTGGCTTTAATTTAAAAGGGGTGCCAGGTGAAATGCCAAGCGTTACGTTTCCGTTTATCCCGGAATCTAAATCTTTAACATTTATTAAGGCTACCATAGTCCCAGCGGGCGCATCTTCTGGCACAGGTTTGGGTGAGGAGGTGATTATGATCTCAGGTGCATTATCATTCACATCTAAAACATTCACCTGAACTCTACAATGTCCCTCCATTACAGGCGCTCCTTTGTCTCTGGCGCGTATGTCAAATTTATATGTGGAGCTCATTTCATAGTCAAGACTCTTTGATATAGTTAATTCGCCAGTATCCGAGTCAATGGAAAATAATTGCTTTATAGCTTCTAGTGTGAGAGATCCTAAGGAATACTCAATTTCGCTATTTACTCCATCATCTAAATCAATTGCTTTTACTATCTGAATGATTGTACCTGGAGCAGAGTTCTCAGTCACTTTAATTTCATATAAATCTTGTTCAAATACAGGAGCATTGTCATTCGCATCCAACACTTTAACAGTAATTTGAGTGGTGCCTGATCTTGCTGGATCACCCCCATCAATACCTGTCAAAATCAGATGGTGTATAGACTGTTTTTCTCTATCAAGTGCTTTCTGCAAAACAATTTCTGGAACTTTAGTTCCGTCTTTGTCATTTTTAACATGTAGGACAAAATATTCATTTTTATTTAAAGCATATGTGCGCAAAGAGTTTGACCCTACATCTGCGTCTTGCGCAGGCTCTAAATGAAATCTAGCTCCGGTTAGCGTGGTCTCTGATACATCAATATGTTTTGTGTCTGAAAGGAAACTCGGAGAGTTGTCGTTTATATCTTGGATATCCACTTCGACACGATAAAACTGGAGTGGATCCTCGATTATGACTTGCACTGGTAATACACAACTCGCGCTTTGTCCGCACAGGGTTTCTCTGTCTATAATATCATTCACAAGCAGCTCGCCATTCCGCAAATTCAGACTAAAATATTGCTTACCAGACTCAGATGCTATCCGTAATTTACGATTAGATATTTCAGATAAATCCAAACCGAGATCTTTAGCTACATTTCCAACAACAGATCCCTCCTTCAGCTCCTCCGGTATTGTGTAACGAAGCTGTGCCTCTGTATCGCTCCACAAAACAGCGAAACACAACAGCCACAGCGCCCGCCACAACAAAATTCTCCTTTGTATTTGAGTCCTCATTTCCAAACACGACAAATAATCGTTGATTTCAGTATCCTGACATTCATCTTACGCATGTAAGCCTTCACGACAACAGTGCAACATTTTAGAATGAATAGAAATCCAGATTATATTCCGTTGTTAAATACACTGCAGCGAGTGCAGTGCATTTTGTCTCAGGTCTGTGCGTAATGGTTTTCAGCCTTATGTCGGGGGAGGGAGTAGATCCCTTTGTGCAGTGCGGTCCCGTTATTGGATGAGCGCTCTCCAGTCACAGCCATGAATCAGTCTTAAAGAGGCAGAGCAATGCCAAGCTCAACACCCTTACAGAATACATGCAGGTCATATGTATCGGTCATATTGCATTTAAACGACTTTTTTTTTTTTCTCCACAAGTTTTCGTTTTAAAAGCAAATGCAGATAGATTGGATATTTAACATAAATACTATACTGCAAAACTGAAATCAGTATTCTTAAAAACAGCACTCTTTATGGGGATGCTGCATAGAAACATATGGACGCTCAGATATGTAACACATGAATATCACTTTTATGAGTTATTCTATTAAGTATTGCAAGTGTTAAAGTATTATTTACAAGTTTTATGTTAAAGCAGTTTCCTGTTTGTGCATTAGAATTATTACTGTCATACTGATGCAAATATGTTTGTGAATTTATAAGTGAACTCTTTAAAAAAAAAAAAAAAAAAAAAAAAAAAAAAAAAAAAAAAAAAAGGCTGGATTTGTTTCAACCCAGCTTTGGGTCAAATATGGACTAACTCAACTTTTTGAGTTAAAATTTAATTAAAAAATAATAATAACCCAAGTTTAACCCAACCTAAGTTGAAAAAAAACAACCAGCATTTTTTAGAGTGTGGTTAGAATAATTCGTTTTACACATAATGGCACCAATAATGGCCTATAATATTAAAAAAAATAAATAAAAATAAAAAAAAAATCACGCGCTCACCTGTTGACTCTCGAACGTCCACGCACTGTCTGGTAGTGACGCATCAAGCACGTTTAGCGTGTCTGTAAAGTTTGTGGTGCTGCTGGGTTTAATGAGGGTGAGATCACTGAAATTCTGACATTGGAGAGAGATAGGAGCCAAAGGACTGACTCTGAGACATCATGTCTCCTCCCAGAACCTCCACATACTTAATGGGCCCGTCAGTGTTGAGCTGGATCTGCAGGTTTCTGTTGGGGTTCTTGTATTCAGAATCGGTTCGCCTGATACAGCAGCTTGAACTTCCGATGCTACTTCTAAGGCATTTAACAATCAACGTGAACAACGTCAAAACAGACAAAAGTGACACTGTTCCCAAAGAAATGATCAAATATAAAGTTATTTTTCCGTTTTTCTTGTTGTTGTTTTCCGTAGTTTTTATACTATAATCCGAGACGGGCTCATGAACGCCTTCTTCTATCAGTATATCCACTGTGACTGTGGTGGATTGGATCGGTTCTCCATTATCCTTTATTTCTATCAGCAGTCTCTGAGAGGTGTCATCGTGCTCTGAAACAGCGCGTTTAGTCCTCACCTCTCCTGTATGTAAATTGACACTGAACAGAGACGCGTCCGTGGCCTCCGCGAGTCTGTAGAACAGCCAGGCGTTATGACCCGAGTCCGCGTCCACTGCTGTTACCTTAGTAACGAGATGTCCTGCTTTAGCAGAACGGGGCATCCTCTGATGAGTGACAGACCCCATGGATGTGGACGGGTAAATGACAGCAGGTACATTATCGTTCTGGTCCGAAATAAACAAATGAATAGTTGTGTTGCTGCTCAGAGATGGAGAGCCATGATCTTTAGCAAGCACGATTATGTGAAAGATCTTCATCTTCTCATAGTCAAATGAGTGCATGCTAAATATACTACCATTTTCAGAGTTTATATAGACATATGAAGAGACAGGTATGCCTTGAGTATTAGTATCTAAAACTGAATAGACAATTTTGGCATTTTCTCCTGTATCTAGATCTGATGCTGTTACTGATGCTAAAATGGATCCAGGAGCACTGTTTTCTTTAATATAAACGGAGTACACACGTTCAGAGAAAACGGGGGGTTATCATTGACATCCAGTATATTAACTGTAATGAGTTTACTAGATATCATTGGAGGTGATCCAGAGTCTGAGGCTTTGAGCTCAATATCATATCTAGGAAACTCTTCTCGATCTAATTGTGAATCTGTCACCAGTGCGTAATGGTTTGAAAACGTTGGCTTTAATTTAAAAGGGTGTCCTGTGACATGCTAAGTGTTACGTTTCCATTTATGCCTGAATCTAAATCTTTAACGTTGATTAAGGCTACCATGGTCCCAGCGGACGCATCTTCTCGCACAGGTTTGGGTGAGGAGGTGATGATGATCTCAGGTGCATTATCATTCACATCTAAAACAGTCACTTGGATTCTACAGTGTCCCTCCATTGCAAATGAACCTTTGTCTCTAGCCCGTATGTCAATTTTATATGAGGCGCTGGTTTCATAATCAAGAGGCTTGGAAACGACTAACTCACCTGTTACAGAATTAATAGAAAACAAATTTTGAATTATTTCAGGTGTATGTGCCGCAAATGAATATTCAACCTCACCGTTTACACCATCGTCCAAGTCAACAGCTTTTACAATAAGTATCATTGTACCCGGGACTGTGCTCTCCATCACTTTAACCTCATATAACTCGTGTTCAAACACAGGAGCATTATCATTCGCATCAAGAATTTTTACAGAAATCTGTGTGGTTCCTGACCTCGCTGGATCACCCCCATCAATTCCTGTCAAAATTAGATGGTGTACAGACTGCTTTTCTCTGTCGACAGCTTTCTCTAAAACTATTTCTGGTACTTTTGTTCCATCCTTATCGGTTTTTATGTTCATAACGAAATGTTCATTTTTATTAAGCGCATAAGTGCGCAAGGAGTTCGTTCCAGCGTCAGGATCTTGAGCAGGTTCCAAACGAAATCTAGCCCCAGTTAATGTTAACTCTGGTACCTCAACTGTGTTTATTTCTGACAAGAATATTGGAGAGTTGTCGTTAATATCTTGTATTTCCACCTCGACGCGATAAAACTGGAGTGGATCCTCGATTATGACTTGAACTGGTAACACACAACTCGCGCTTTGTCCGCACAGGGTTTCTCTGTCTATTACTTCATTCACAAGCAGCTCGCCATTCCTCAAATTCAAACCGAAATATTGCTTACCAGACTCAGATGCTATCCGTAATTTACGATTAGATATCTCAGATATATCCAAACCGAGATCTTTAGCTACATTTCCAACAAGAGATCCCTCCTTCAGCTCCTCCGGTATTGTATAACGAAGCTGCGCCTTTGTATCGCTCCACAAAACGGCGAAACACAACAGCCACAGCGCTCGCCAGAGCAAAATTCGCCTTTGTATTTGAGTCCTCATTTCCAAACGCGACAAATGATCGTTGATTCCAGTATCCTGACATTCATCTTACGCATATAAGCCTTCACGAAAATAATACAACGTTTTAAAATGTATAGAATCTCAGATTATATTCCGTTGTTAAATACATTGCAGCGAGTGCAGTGCATTTTGTGTCAGGTCTGTGCGTAATGGTTTTCAGCCTTATGTCGGGGGAGGGAGTAGATCCCTTTGTACAGTGCGGTCCAGTTATTGGATGAGTGCTCTCCAGTCACATGAATCAGTCTTAAAGAGACAGGGCAAAGCCAAGCTCAACACCCATACAGAATACATACAAGTCTTTCATTGCTTTACATTTAAAGGACGATTTTTTTTTCAACAGTTTATTATTATTATTATTATTATTATTATTATTATTATTATTGTTATTATTAGCATTATTATTAGCATTATTATTATTACACATTTTATTTTAATTTATTTAGTTTTATCAGTTATCTTTAAATAAAGACAATATTTCTACTCCAAAAAAACAAACAAAAAACAAATTCACAAAAACTTGGATTTTCAACATAAACTATGGCACTAATCACTATTTTCCTGAGGTACAAAACTAGATCAAGTAATATGTTTCGACTGACTGAGTCGCACACATGTTGATATTAGGATAAAATTACAAAACGGAGAATAGTGTATACAGTCAGCATCAAGTATCAGTGTAGAGATCGGTGTAAAAGTAAAGGCTTCCATGATCAAAACATTCATCAAAGCTATTAAAACTACAAAGCTATAGCTATTTTAATGAGAATGTAGTGTTCTTTTCATTGGTTATGAAAGTTGTAAAGTGGACAGAGTAATTCATGTCACCTACGTATGGTATCAGTAGTGGCTGTAATATCCTAAATAATAGTACATACATAAAAATACTATACAAAATCTCACGCGCTCACCTGTTGGCTCTCGAACGTCCACGCGCTGTCTGGTAATGACGCATCAAGCACGTTTAGCGTGTCTGTAAAGTTTGTGGTGCTGCTGGGCTTAACGAGGGTGAGATCACTGAATTCTGACATTGGAGAGAGATACGAGCCAAAGGACTGACTCTGAGACATCATGTCTCCTCCCAGAACCTCCACATACTTAATGGGCCCATCAGTGTTGAGCTGGATCTGCAAGTTTCTGTTGGAGTTCTTGTATCCAGAATCAGTTCGCCTGACGCAGCAACTTGAACTGCCAATGCTGTTTTTAACGCATTTTACAATCAACGTGAAAACTGTCAATAGGCACAAAACCGATACCGTGCCCAAAGATATGATCAAATACAAAGTGATTTTGCCAGTTTTCTTGTTGGGCTCGATAGTTTTCTCTCTATAGTCTGAGATGGGCTCATGAAACCCGTCTTCTATCAGTATATCCACTGTGACTGTGGTGGATTGGATCGGTTCTCCATTATCCTTTATTTCTATCAGCAGTCTCTGAGAGGAGTCATCGTGCTCTGAAACAGCGCGTTTAGTCCTCACCTCTCCCGTATGTAAGTTCACACTGTACAGAGACGCGTCCGTGGCCTCCGCGAGTCTGTAGAACAGCCAGGCGTTGTGACCTGAGTCCGCGTCCACTGCTGTTACCTTAGTAACGAGATGTCCTGCTTTAGCAGAACGAGGCATCCTCTGATGAGTGACAGACCCCATGGATATGGACGGGTAAATGACAGCAGGTGCGTTATCGTTTCGGTCCGAAATAAACACATGAACAGTGGTGTTGCTGCTCAGAGATGGAGAGCCGTGATCTTTAGCCTGAACGAGGATCTGAAACACTTTGATTTTCTCGTAATCAAATGACTGCATGCTAAATATACTTCCGTTTTCTGAGTTTATATAGATATACGAAGATACGGGAACGTCTTGAACCTTAGAGTCCAAAATGGAGTAGGAGATTTTAGCATTTTCGCCCAAGTCTGGGTCATGGGCGGAGACTGAGCACAATATTGAGTCATGAGCGCTGTTTTCTTTAGCGTAAACCGTATAAGACTTCTCAGTGAACATTGGAGGGTTGTCATTAACGTCTGAAATGCCGATTATGAATGTTTTTACACTAGAAAGCGGTGGCGAACCAGCATCAACTGCTTTGAGTTCAATTTTATATTCAGAATAAGTCTCTCTGTCTAAAGGACCGTTGGTAAGTAGTGCATAATGATTGGAAACTGTAGAGCTCAATCTAAACGGTGTTCCAGGGGCCAACGTAAGTTTAACTTTCCCGTTCTCTCCTAAATCTGCATCTTTTGTACTAATTAAAGCAACGACAGTGCCATTTGGGGAATTCTCAGGAATCGGACTTGAGAGGGAAGTAATGATTATGTCAGGTGCGTTGTCATTTACATCATTAACCTTTATCTTTACACTACAGTGGCCCTCCATTTGAGGATTTCCTTTATCCTTTGCAACTATATCAAATTTATGCAAGCTTGCTTTTTCATGGTCCAGCTGTCCTTTAACTGTGATGACACCAGTTTGTTGGTTAATATTAAACAATGCTGTATCTGATGTTTGGTCTGCAAAGAAATATTCAATCTCTCCATTTAACCCTTTGTCTAAATCTACAGCCCTGACTCCTATAATTTCTTTGTGACTCGATTCGTTTTCATCAACAACTGTTTCGTAAAATGGTTTTTCAAATTCAGGAGCATTGTCATTAATATCCAAAACGATAACAGTGATCTCACATGTGCCCGTGCGCACTGGATTCCCTCCGTCAGCTGCTGTCAATATTAGCTTATGAACAGCCTGTTTTTCCCGATCAAGAGGTTGTTTTAGCACAAGTTCTGGAATTTTGACTGCATCTTGAGTTTTCACGTTTAAAACAAAATTATCATTATTGCTCAGACTGTATGATTTTAAAGAATTGGACTGTACATCTAAGTCAACAGCGCTTTCTAAGAGAAATTTTGCACCTGAATTAATAGATTCTGGAATATTCAATATACGCTCATTAGATTTAAAATTAGGCGTGTTGTCATTAATATCTTGTACTTCAATCTCAACCCGATGCATCTGCAAAGGATTCTCTAAAACGGCTTGAAGAGGCAAAACACACGGGACATTATATCCACATAAACCCTCTCTATCAATTCTATCATTCACAATAAGATCACCCTTTTCCACATCCACGGCGAAATACTGCTTACCAGTCTCAGATGCTATTTGTAGTTTACGATCTATAATCTTAGATACATCCAAACCGAGGTCTTTAGCGATATTTCCGACCACAGATCCTTCTCTTAGCTCTTCTGGAATTGTATATCGAATCTGCGCTTCTATTGTACTCCAAGGAAGAATAAAGACACAGCACCACCAAATTCTCCGCAAAAAGAATAGAGAATCCATCATCATGACGATTTATCCAAGTTTTCTCAAGCTTTCAAAATATTCACAACAATGGCATAATCCCAGAAAGTATATTGATGGCATATTCCTATTTAGTGTAAGGGGTCCTTTTGATAAAAATGAGTATTTCATGCGTTCTCTGTGCTCAGAGCGCAGAAAGATGCCACAGCAGTGGGAGGGAGTGGATCTCTTTGTCTAAGCTTGTACCTCATTGGTCGACTGTACATTTCTCTTCAACCAATCCAGTTATTACAATATCTTAAAGGGCTAGTACGTGTAAGGCAAGTTAAAGTGATTTGGAGGAGCCACTACATATCTAAAAACAAGAGATAATAATAATAATAATAATAATGTTGTTGTTGTTATTATTATTACATAATAATATTATAGTATTTTTAATAAATGTATTGTTATTTATTATCATGATGATGATGATGATGATGATAATTATTATCTTCTACTATCCTCTAATGTTTGTTTGTGTGTCTGCGTGCAAAAGCTGTTCTCAAACAGAACTGCTTTAAAAAGAATATGAATGTGTGCCGTCATGTGGCGACAGAGAGAAGCGCAGCAGTACCAACGTTTGAGCAGGTGGGCGCATTGTGCGTGGAGGTTATTAATGAAAGTGCAAAATTATTCTACATTTAAGATCAACTACCATTTTTAAGAGCTATACACATTTTAGTTATAATTATGGCCTTTTAAAACAAAAGAATTATACTAATATTCATATTAGTAGCTAAAATGCTCTTTATCCGTAAAAGACTGCGTGATCCTCTTGCAACAAAGGACTCAACCATGAGCAGGGGGAGACCGAAAGCAGCCAGAGTGGAGTGAGCGTTTCAGCACCACGTGGGTGGACAGCGCCACACAGGCGGCCTGTTCCCGCAGCTACACTCCTATGCTCAAAAGAAAAGAACGTCTATTTCCATGCTTTCCATCTCTGCTAGAAATGGAAAGCTGTCTGTCGTTTCATCTTTGCAAAAATACTTACATGCCGCCGCAGCATGAGGTCTTCTGAAAAATATCTTTATGTCGGTTGAAGAAGAAATTGAGATTTGAATAAAAGTCCTGAACAAAGCTGTTTACTTACCTTATTTTTTTCTTTTCCTTTCCTTACAGCGTCAGTTACTTTACAAAAATAATTTTCCTCTATTACTATCATGTTGTGTGCACTGACAGTGTGTCAGACAATGGACTTTGTACTGTGAGTGTAGTTATTGTGTTGCATTTGGAATCAAAATGGCAATACATGTCTGGCTAACATATTAAGCAAACAGATTTGGGTACAACAGGGCTAAAAGCACCCTTTCAATGTATATGCCAGTCAAACTGTTGCTTTTATTTTAATTTGAGATGACAGTATAATACAAAATACAGTGAACAGACAGCTAGAGAGGCATTCTACATATCATTAAAGATAAATACCCCCCATCCTGTTCATAAGGCCCCAGGGGAGGCTATATTGATATTGGGACAGTAGTGATAAATAACAATTTGTCACGATATGCAATTGTGTTTGATATAGCAATACACTATTTGTATAATACAATGTAAGCTAAAAATCATAACATCCTTTTGTCTAAAAAAAAAAAATTAGGCATTCTCATTACCTACATTTGCATGTAATGAATTTATGTATCAGGACTATTTAGTGGTGCATATAGTGACAAACAGGTGGTGGTTGTGTTGTTTAGCATTTAGAGAGAAATATCAAACGTGCATTGAGCCCAGTTGTACCCTGCATATGAAAGAAAAACAAAAAGAAATTGTTGGCTCTGTTGATATGTAACACTAAGCATTGCATGTAAGAGGCATAAACATTTTTTTTTTTTTTTTTTTTTTTTTTTTTTACACAGAAAAGGGAATTTGTTCTTACCTTGTTGGTGAAAGCCAGGGGAAGAGGTGAGATGTGTCACATAAAAGAGGAGAGAAAAAAAAACATGCTTAGTAGTTATAAAAACATATCTATTTCTATTTTTTTCTCCACATTTTTTTTGGTGATTTCGCTTGTTCACGGAACAAACACACAAAACAAATAACTATTATAACACACACAAGCTGAGGGACTGAAAGTGAAGTTAAAATTTCTAAAATAGAATGTTATACTTTTTCTAATTTTATTTTATGATGCCATATATATAACTAATACATCAATTATGATGCACAACAATTGGTTCAGATTTTTTATGTAATCACATGAGCAATATGCAACAAATGCCAAAAATCAATCCTTTTACCAATGGTTATCGTGCAATATTTACAATTTTAAGAAAACAAGTAAGCTATATCTATAATGATGACACTGATAATGGTAAACACTTCTCCTGAGCACAAGAGGGAGCATGGGAGAGACAGATAAGGGTCCCCCCCTAACATATAAACACATGGACAAGCCCTGACCCCCCCTAAGGAAGAAATTGAATGGTCTGACTCAGTCTGTTGTCATAGAAACGCATGTTGTCCAGGGAGTAATATGTGTGTCAGAGAAGAAAGAGAGCGTATGGATATGCATATCTGTAGGTGGGGTGTGGGTTGTGTTCAAGCTGTCCGAACAAACAGAAGCAAGCAAAAGAAACAAAATAAGAGGGATTTTTTTAAGCACTGCATATAAATATTTAGATGACATATGTAAGGACCCGCAAATATGTGTGCACTAAAATAAAATAAAAAATATACAATCTAATTTTTGACTTATTCACAGTATCACTCTGTTTGCAGCTCATATGTAGGCACATACAGACGCAAGCAGGTTTGAGGAGGCAAAACCAGGACAAAGAATCTCACTGCAGTGAGAAAAGGCCCCTCCTTCCCCCCCTGGCTGAGAGTCAGCATTCTCAAAAACACCAGCACAGATTTCATGTGCTGTCTGAGCTTTACTCACATTGATTCTGTGCTTCTAATTTGATGTAAAATTCACTATAGTATGTTTGTACCGATCACTTTATGTACTAAATAGTTGTTTGTAATGTGAGGATACCATTTTAGTGCAAGGGAAGAGGGTCACTATGATAAACAAATTACTATTCCAGTTCACTCTTCAGTGTTTTGTTTGTGTTTTGGCATAAGGTAAAAGTCACAGAAAGGGATTGTTGTCCATTTTTTTCAATATAAAATGTAATATTTATGAAACTGCACAGTGGTCTGTAGAGACAGGATTAATGCTTCAGCTGTGACACACATTTGATGATAAATAGTGTTACAGATATCTGTGAGCTGCATGCTCACTGCAGAGAAGCCACTCCCAGCGTCTCTAGGAGTTTAATGCAAAACCCACACCTAGACCTCCAGCAGCTGTAATAACAGTAAAATCACCCTGTAATGTTCATCTTGCATCTTTAAGGGGATTAAGGGGGTTGATTTAAAATTTGGATGCATTAAGTACACAATTAAGGTATTGAAAGCAAAGCAGAAAGCATTAGAGGAATAACACATTCAGTCTTTTACTCTTCATCGGGTATAAGTAACTGTTTAGGCATGGGCAGAAACAAGGGTTTGTAATGCCCTGCTTTTTTCTCTGTATAAAGACAATTTGTGGCAGTGTGTGGCTAGTATGTCTCTAACACACAAGAGCTTACTGTGCAGGGTTTCTATTCAGCATTGAGGGACAGAGAGATTTGACTGAAAGAGAGGGACTAAAAATACAAACAGTAAATTGAGTAGGAGCCTATATCTGATACAGACTATGGACAGTACTATGGCCTCATGAGTAATTATAATTTTTTTTAGTTGTTTCAGATGATGTAGCATATCGTCAAAACTGATAGATGTGGTAAAAAAACACACACATATTCTGCATCAGTCGATGCCCTTTTTTTTTTTTTTTTTAAATTTGCATAAATCAGTTTTGCATTATTACAGACCCTTGCTAACTACAGCTCTGTGGAATCACTTGCCCAGGGGAAAAATATAAAAATGAGTAATCATTGAAGCAATTATTATGGCAAATCCAGCTAAAGCCTTGGCAACCGTATGGCAGAATCTGTCAAAATCACTGTAACTACTTACAAAAACTTTTTACTTTTTTTTTTTTTTTTTTTTTAAATGTTATATTCAGTTTTGAAATGAAGCAGCCATGCAAAATTAGTTTAAAAAATGTTTCATGTTTTGTATTGTAATGAAAGCTGTATGTATGTCACATAATCTCTTCATGAAAGCCTGAGAATAACAAAAAGAGTGTCAACACAGAATAGCAGAGTGTGTGTGGGTGTTTGTGGGTGGAAGAGAGTTCACTTTGCACCAATACTGTGACGTGTTTGAGATACTAAACTAGTAGTCTTGTTTCTCAAAACAAAACAATATATTCATATCAACCTCTGCTAACATGTATGTTTTTTAAGTAAATAACTTGGAGTACAGCACTTTAAGATTTAAACTCCTGCTGCTGCAATGAACACTTATGAGAGTCTCACCTCTAAAGTCACGTCATCAACCTCCTGCTCCTTCTTTTCTTTCTGAACTGTCCCCAAACGACTCTGGCTCACCAGTGTGTTCTGACTGTAGGGCCTGACAAACTTCATATCACTCATCCTTGAATCAGTGGTGCCGCACATTTCATAATTATAAACATGCTGTAATGTGCCGTCTGCGTAGACTGGAGGATAATATGGAATTACAGGTAGATTTGCCCCAGATTTATAAAATAGCTTATTCTGCCTCCATCTGTAGATTTTGACTGAAATTATTGAAATAATTGAGACTATGAAGAGCAGGGAGACCACTGCGAGAGCCAAGATTAAATAAAAAGTCAAATTGTCGTTATATTGTTTTTCATGTGTAAAGTCTGTAAATTCTGACAGCACTTCAGGAAAGCTGTCAGCCACAGCCACATTAATGGAGACCACAGCTGAGCGAGAGGGCTGTCCGTTATCCTCCACAACAACAGTGAGTTTTTGTTTGACCGCATCTTTATCAGTCACTTGTCGCACAGTTCTTATTTCTCCATTCTGTAAACCCACTTCAAACAGCGCTTTGTCTGTAGCTTTCTGTAGTTTATAGGAGAGCCAGGCATTCTGTCCAGAGTCCACATCAACAGCCACCACTTTGGTGACCAGATATCCAACATCTGCAGCACGAGGCACAATCTCAGCCACCACAGAAGCACCAGTCTGTACTGGATACAGAACCTGAGGAGCGTTGTCATTCTGATCTTGGATTATAATGTTTACAGTCACGTTGTTGGATAAAGGTGGTGAGCCCCCATCTTGAGCTTTCACTTGCATTTTGAATGATTTCAGCTGTTCATAATCAAATGATTTTTCTGCATATATCACTCCACTTTCTGAATTTATGGAGATGTAAGAGGCCAGAGGTGCTCCGTTCAAATCTCCACCAATAAGAAAATATGAAACTTTTGCATTTTGCCCCCAGTCCATGTCGACTGCTTTGACAGTCAGAATAGTTGTAGATGAAGGGTTATTTTCAGCTATAAAGGCATTATATGATTCCTGCTCAAACTGAGGTGCGTGATCATTCACATCAGATATTTTTAGGTTTAAAATCTCTTTACTTGAAAGAGGTGGGTTTCCCCCATCTACAGCAGTTATAGTGATATTGTACTCTGCTGTTTGTTCCCTGTCTAGTTCTGAGTCTGTCACCAGGTTGTAATAATTTGTTAATGATGATATGATTTTAAATGGAGAGTTCATATCAATAGAACATGTAATCTTACTGTTGTCACCTGAATCCAGATCCTGAATATTTATCATTGCTATAACAGTTCCAGGTGCTGCGTCTTCAGATACTGCACTGGAAAATGACATTATTGTAATTTTTGGTGCGTTGTCATTTACATCAATGACGTCAATAATTATCTCACTGGAGTCTGTCAAACCCCCGTGATCTTTAGTTTTGACTTTGATTTTAAACTGCTTGTGTTTTTCATAATCTATATCACCTATGACTTTAAGCTCACCAGAATCCGCATCAATAGAGAATAACGTTTGCACCATAGATGTCGCGTGCTCAAAATAGTACTGAATACTATGACTAGACTCGTCAGCATCGGTTGCACTGACTTTTATTACGACTGTGGTTTTAGGAGCATTTTCAACAACTGCTGTTTTATAAGACGACTGGCTAAACACTGGCGCGTTGTCATTGACGTCTAGAACAATAATATTAATCTGCACAGTTGCGGACCTTTGTGGTTTTCCACCATCGAAAGCAGTCAGAATCAAATTATGATGCTTTTTCTTTTCTCTATCGAGAGGAGAATGAAGAACCATCTCGACATTTTTACTGCCGTCATCACCATTCTGAACATTAAGCTTAAAATGATCGGTGGGTTGAAGAGTGTATTTCTGTAACGTGTTCACTCCCACATCTGGATCTATTGCGCTCTCTAATGGAAATCGAGCTCCTAAAACCGCTAATTCGCTGATTTCTTGCTCAATTCTAGATTTCGGAAAAACAGGACTGTTGTCATTTATATCCTGTATGTCAACTGTAACTCGATAAAGCTCCATCGGATTCTCAAAAATGACATCAAAACTCACACTGCAAGCTGATATCTCTCCACATAGTTCTTCCCTGTCTATTTTATTCTTTACAATCAGATGTCCGTTCTCCTTGTCCAATCCAATGTACTCACTGCTGTCTGCGGTGAAAACACGCGCTTTTCCTGAAATCAGTCTCTTCGGCTCAAGCCCAAGGTCCGAGACAATATTTCCAACGAACGAGCCCACTGACATTTGCTCAGGTATAGAATAACGAATCTGTCCGGTCACGCGAGGGGAAAATAAAGCCAAAGCGCACGCTGTATAGAAGAATAGCGACCCATAATGCCAGCCTTTTCCTCCCGACTCCATTTTTGATCAACAACGACCGAGCAGAAGCATTTACAGCAAAATGTGCGATTAATTATATTTTTCCAGCACACTGCGTCTTCATGTGCGTTGAAGAAACTGGCAACGAAGGAGAACGTGTTTTGGCTCTCTGTTATGTAGCATCCAAGGTTAACGGTTTATGATGTATGAATTTGTGCCATTGCTTTGGGTTTTGTTAAGGGGAGGGATAAAAACACACACTTGCTTAATATGTTGAACAGCGGCACTTAGAGTCCAAATACAGTACTACGAATTGGCCACTTCATGGGGGAAAATACTATCAAGGTCTTAAACTTCAAAAAGAGTTAAACATCCCATATAAAAGTTATGCACTCTGATAATATGCCACACCTTAAAAGAGCAAAGTCAGACAGGGCAAAGAGAACTGAGACAAATGCTTTAAAAATTAGAGAACCTCAAACAGGGCAGACAGTTTAACTAGTTATCAAAGGAATATTCCTCCCAAAACGGAAATTATGTAATAATTTGCTCACCCTCATGTGGTACCAAACCTGTAAATTTTTTTGTCTTTTGTGGAATACAAAAGAAGATATTCTTAAGAATGTTAGAAACCAAATAACACTGGGGCCCACTGATTTTCACTGTATGGGTATAAAAACACAGATGTAGAGATTTATTTAAAAAAAAAATAATAATAAAAATAAAAAAAATCTTTTGTTAAGTTCCACAAAATAAAGTGTGTCACATGGATTTGGAAACTACATTAGGGTGAACAAAATAATTACAGAATTTTAATTTCTGAGAGGACTATCCCTTTAATTTCATACAGTGGTGAAATCAACATCATACATGACCATCATCTTCCTGAGGTGACAGCATCATTTGTAACATGGTGTAAAGAATTTATAGAACATAATAATAATAATAATAATAATAATTATTATTATTATTATTATTATTATAGTCTATGAAAAATAAGCAGTTCACATCTGCTTTACCATCTGATTTTCAATCAAGTAAATGTACGGTACAGAACATAACTAATTCAGCTGTTTCTCTTATCTAATTTTATATAAAACATCTCTTGAAACCATTCACCTAAATTAAAAATTAATGAATAGAAATACATTTCCAGTGTACTACTACTGGACTGCACAAAATGCCACAATTTATAGACCTACATTTTACCTACAACACAACTGTGAGAGTGACTAATGCACACTCACTATCTGCTATTTATTGTTAACCTGTTGTTCAAATTTTTCCAGTTATTTCCTTTTTTTTTTTTTTTTTAGGGAGAAGATGCAGATGTAAAAACAATTTCAAACTGTTGTGAATAAAGGTGGGAAAATGATGTAATAGACTGAGTAATAGACATTAAGACAAAAACTGTTACAATATTCCTTGGGCTCTTATTAAATGAAGCCTGATGAGATGGTTTTAAAACAAGGTCTCACCTCTAAAATCATGTCATCAACTTCCTGATCCTTTTCTCTCTGAACTGTCCCCAAACGACTCTGGCTCACCAGTGTGTTCTGACTGTAGGGCCTGACAAACTTCATGTCACTCATCCTTGAATCAGTGGTGCCGCACATTTCATAATTATAAACATGTTGTAATGTGCCATCTGCGTAGACTGGAGGATAATATGGAATTACAGGTAGATTTGCCCCAGATTTATAAAAGAGCATATTCTGCCTCCATCTGTAGATTTTGACTGAAATTATTGAAATAATTGAGACTATGAAGAGCAGGGAGACCACTGCGAGAGCCAAAATTAAATAAAAAGTCAAATTGTCGTTATATTGTTTTTCATGTGTAAAGTCTGTAAATTCTGACAGCACTTCAGGAAAGCTGTCAGCCACAGCCACATTAATGGAGACCACAGCTGAGCGAGAGGGCTGTCCGTTATCCTCCACAACAACAGTGAGTTTTTGTTTGACCGCATCTTTATCAGTCACTTGTCGCACAGTTCTTATTTCTCCATTCTGTAAACCCACTTCAAACAGCGCTCTGTCTGTAACTTTCTGTAGTTTATAGGAGAGCCAGGCATTCTGTCCAGAGTCCACATCAACAGCCACCACTTTAGTGACCAGATATCCAACATCTGCAGCACGAGGCACAATCTCAGCCACCACAGAAGCACCAGTCTGTACTGGATACAGAACCTGAGGAGCGTTGTCATTCTGGTCTTGGATTATAATGTTTACAGTCACGTTGTTGGATAAAGGCGGTGAGCCCCCATCTTGAGCTTTCACTTGCATTTTGAATGATTTCAGCTGTTCATAATCAAATGATTTTTCTGCATATATCACTCCACTTTCTGAATTTATGGAGATGTAAGAGGCCAGAGGTGCTCCGTTCAAATCTCCACCGATAAGAAAATATGAAACTTTCGCATTTTGCCCCCAGTCCATGTCGACTGCTTTGACAGTCAGAATAGTTGTAGATGGAGGGTTATTTTCAGCTATGAAGGCATTATATGATTCCTGCTCAAACTGAGGTGCGTGATCATTCACATCAGATATTTTTAGGTTTAAAATCTCTTTACTTGAAAGAGGTGGGTTTCCCCCATCTACAGCAGTTATAGTGATATTGTACTCTGCTGTTTGTTCCCTGTCTAGTTCTGAGTCTGTCACCAGGTTGTAATAATTAGTTAATGATGATATGATTTTAAATGGAGAGTTCATATCAATAGAACATGTAATCTTACTGTTGTCACCTGAATCCAGGTCCTGAATATTTATCATTGCTATAACAGTTCCAGGTGCTGCGTCTTCAGATACTGCACTGGCAAAAGACATTACTGTAATTTTGGGCGCATTATCGTTTACGTCAATGACGTCAATAATTATCTCACTAGAGTCTGTCAAACCTCCGTGATCTTTAGCTTTGACTTGGACTGTAAACTGTTTGTGTTTTTCGTAATCTATATCACCTATGACTTTGACCTCACCAGAATCCGCATTAATTGAAAACAAAGCTTTCACTGTAGAAGTCACGTGCTCAAAATAATATTGAATGCCGTGACTAGACTCGTCAGCATCAGTCGCAATTACTTTAGTCACGACTGTGCCTTTGGCAACATTTTCAAAAACTGACATTTTGTAAGAGGACTGGCTAAACACGGGCGCATTATCATTTCCATCAAGAACAATGACATTTATCTGCACAGTTGCGGACCTTTGTGGTTTTCCACCATCGAAAGCCGTGAGAATCAAATTATGATGCTTTTTCTTTTCTCTATCGAGAGGAGAATGAAGAACCATCTCGACATGTTTGTTACCACCAGCGCCATTCTGAACATTCAGCTTAAAATGATCGGTGGGTTGAAGAGTGTATTTCTGTAGCGTGTTCACTCCCACATCTGGATCTATTGCGCTCTCTAATGGAAATCGCGCACCTAGAACCGCTAATTCGCTGATTTCCTTCTCAATTCTAGATTTCGGAAAAACAGGACTGTTGTCATTTATGTCCTGTATGTCAACTGTAACTCGATAAAGCTCCATCGGATTCTCAAAAATGACATCAAAACTCACACTACAGGCCGACATTTCTCCGCATAGCTCTTCTCTGTCTATTTTATTCTTAACAACCAGATGTCCGTTCTCCTTGTCCAGACCAATGTACTCACTGCTGTCTGCGGTGAAAACACGCGCTTTTCCTGAAATCAGTCTCTTCGGCTCAAGCCCAAGGTCCGAGACAATATTTCCAACAAACGAGCCCACTGGCATTTCCTCAGGTATAGAATAACGAATCTGTCCGGTCACGCGAGGGGAAAATAAAGCCAAAGCGCACGCTGTATAGAAGAATAGCGACCCATAACGCCAGCCTTTTCCTCCCGACTCCATTTTTGATCAACAAAGACCGAGCAGAAGCATTCAAAAAGCAAAATGTGCGATAAAATGTGTTTCCAACAAATTACGTCCTGGTTCGTCTTACAGAACCTGGATACGAATCGGATGGCTGTCTGTTATGTAGTATCCAATGTTAGTTGTTGATGGTGTCTGAATTATGCCATGGCTTTGGGTTTTGTTAAAGGGAGGGATAAAAGCATACCTCAGAAAGGCAATATAGGTTGAACAGCGGCACTTAGAGTCCAAATACAGCACTACAGAATAGTAATTTAATGGAAATACTATTCTGGACTTACAAAAAAAGTTAAATATCCTGCATATAAAATGTATGCCTTGGGTTATGTAAAATGACACAAAGTGAAAGAGTGTAAGTGTGAGGGGGCAAAGAGAGTTGTGACAAATGCTTTACAGGTTGGAAGACTTGGACAGAGCTTTCAGTTATAAACATTATTTAGGGGTGTTGTTGGAAATCCGTATCATACATGACCTTGGCATTCCTGAGGTGTCAGTCAAAGTCTTAAGGCTCTGTGTAAAAATATAAACTAAAGAGGTCATTTTTGTAATCAAGTTAATTTAAATATTAAATGACAATCTGTATCATCTGATTCATCACAATTTATGTAACTTTATATTTTGTTTATATACCATCTACATAATTAACTGTATTCAGAGATACTATTTCAGATATTTTTAACTTTGGCAGCCTGAGCAAACAATTGGGGCTTATTAAATTAGATTTAGAAATTCTTCAAAGAATGAATTGCAGTACTCTGAGAAACAAAAAAATAAATTTTCAACCTTCCTGCCAGTCTAGAGAAATGTAGCATAGGATGCAATTTACTTCTAAGATGAAAAAAGAATGCTTTAACACTGCTCTGTTCAAAATGATCAAATGCAAGACTGACAAAGATGTCAAATTTCTTAATTTTAGTTTCCAAAACTGAGCCATCAACAGACAGAAACAGAAAACCAACTTTAAAAAAATTATGACAGGAACCACTAAGTAAGACTTGGTTTTACCACTATTCAGAAAGAGGAAATTATTATTTATCCATGTATTTTTATCACAGCAATATAGTCAGATAACAGACATCAATGTTTTCACTAGGTTTTGAGTATTAATAGATATGAGTATTGTCAGCACAGGTGATAGTGAAGACCAAGCAATCACAACTGATGCCCAAGTGGTGACAAGTAAATACTGAACAATAAAAGGCCTAAAACTGAGCCCTAAGGAACACCAGTACACAGATCTAATCTCATACTTGTAACCAGAAATGTACTGAGAATGGTCCGTAAAATAGTATTTAAACCAGTTTAAAGCTGTTCCCAATACACCAAAAACTCTGTCAAGTAGGGTAAGTAAAAGACTATGATTAACAGTATTGAAAGCAGCTTTGAGTTCAAGAAGGATGAGATTGGAAATAGCAACAGATTCAGAAGCTATCAACACATCATTATTGGTAACTTTGACAAATGCCATTACAATACTGTGAACATGTATAAAACCCTGACTAAAGACAAAAACTAAATATTTGAAATGGAAAGAAAATTTGTAAAATTGTCAAGGGCAGCATTTATGTATGTATGTATTTACTTATTTATTATGGCACAGGACTTATAGCAGCAGCCTTGCTGGAACAAACCCTGTCTGCTATGAATCATTTATAATACTGAGGATAACAGGGCACAAAATATCAAAGCATGATACAATTAAGCCTGATTTAAAAAGCACAAAAAGTAAGAAAAGTGTTTGTGATATATTTTGTTGAAATAAATTCTAGTTGCTTTTATATTGTTATATATTGCATTTACGTTTGTGATTTATACAAGTCCAAATATTTTTTTGAGTCACTGTACAAGCCAACGTTTGATTTAAAAAAAAACAAAAAAAACAAAAAGGACAATAGTGGAGAAATTAAATCAATGTTTGAAACACAGCACAACGAAAACACTGTTTTAGATCTACACTTTCTGGATTCCATTACTTTGAAATGAGATTATGTTAAAACATCAAACAAGGTCTCACCTCTAAAATCAGGTCATCAACCTCCTGCTCCTTCTTTTCTCTCTGAACTGTCCCCAAACGACTCTGGCTCACCAGTGTGTTCTGGCTGTAGGGCCTGACAAACTTCATGTCACTCATCCTTGAATCAGTGGTGCCGCACATTTCATAATTATACACATGCTGCAATGTGCCGTCCGCGTAGACTGGAGGATAATATGGAATTACAGGTAGATTTGCCCCAGATTTATAACATAGCTTATTCTGCCTCCATCTGTAGATTTTGACTGATATTATTGATATAATTGAGACTATGAAGAGCAGGGAGACCACTGCGAGAGCCAAGATTAAATAAAAAGTCAAATTGTCATTATATTGTTTTTCATGTGTAAAGTCTGTAAATTCTGACAGCACTTCAGGAAAGGTGTCAGCCACAGCCACGTTAATGGACACCACAGCTGAGCGAGAGGGCTGTCCGTTATCCTCCACAACAACAGTCAGTTTTTGTTTGACCGCATCTTTATCAGTCACTTGTCGCACAGTTCTTATTTCTCCATTCTGTGAACCCACTTCAAACAGCGCTCTGTCTGTAGCTTTCTGTAGTTTATAGGAGAGCCAGGCATTCTGTCCAGAGTCCACATCAACAGCCACCACTTTGGTGACCAGATATCCAACATCTGCAGCACGAGGCACAATCTCAGCCACCACAGAAGCACCAGTCTGTACTGGATACAGAACCTGAGGAGCGTTGTCATTCTGATCCTGAATAGTCATTTTCACTGTCACATTACTGCTGAGCGGAGGAGAGCCTCCATCTTGTGCTTTCAACCGGAAGTGAAAATCTTTCAGTTGTTCATAATCAAAAGAGCGCACAGCTGTAATCAGTCCGCTGTCAGGGTGAACTGACACATATGATGAGACCGAGACTCCATTAACAGTGCTGTCTTCTAGAATATAAGAAACACGAGCATTCTGATTCCAGTCAGCATCACTGGCTTTAACTGTAAATATAGAGAGACCAGGTGTGTTATTCTCCAGCACACAGGCCTCATAGTGACTTTTCTCAAAGACAGGAGCATTGTCATTCACATCTGATATCTGTAAAAACAGAGAGGTGCTGCTGGAGAGTGCGGGCACCCCCTGATCAGAGCATGTGACACTAATATTGTATTCAGCATCTCTTTCTCTGTCCAGCTGCTGCTCTATACGCAGGCTGATGAAATTGCTAGATGGTGATGTAAGAACAAATGGAATATTGTTGTTTATGATGCAATGAATCTGGCCATTCACACCTGAATCTGCATCATCTACTTTCATCATAGCAACAACTGTGCCGGGTGTGGAGTCCTCAGACACAGAGCTTGACATAGAAAGTAAGCTTATCACTGGTTTGTTATCATTAATGTCTAACACATCAATAATCAGCTTACATGAATCAGATAGTCCCCCTTGATCTTTAGCCTGAATATCAAGCTGGTATCGACTTGCTTTTTCAAAGTCAACGAGGCCATTTAAAGTTACCTCGCCACTATGTTGATCAATAATAAACATGTTTCGCCCAGTCCCTTCAGTGCTTGCAATGTAGTATGTCACATGACCATAAGATCCCTCGTCTGCGTCAGTAGCACTGACTGTGGTCAATTTAGTCCCTTTCAGTGCATTTTCAGTTAAAATGGCTTTATATACCTTTTGCGTAAACACAGGAGCATTATCATTAGCATCTAATATAGTAACATGTATTTGAACAGTTCCAGATAACTGCGGATCACCCCCGTCAAAAGCGGTTAGCAATAAGGTAACCACTTCTTTCTTTTCTCTGTCAAGGGGTTTTTGCAAAATCATTTCGACATTTTTATCGCCGTCTGCTTGACTGTGCAGTTCAAGAATAAAATTATCAGTCGGTTTAAGAGAATAGCTTTGAAGATCATTAATTCCTACGTCCGCATCCTCGGCTCTCTCTAACATGAATCTCGCCCCGGTTACAGCCGATTCGCTTATTTCAAACTCAATTCGCTTTTTCTGGAAAGTGGGAGGATTATCGTTTATATCCATAATTTCAACCGTAATCGTGTATAATTCCATTGGGTTTTCCAAAATCATCTGAAGGTGCAAAGCGCACGGGGTCGTTTTTGCACAAAGAGACTCGCGATCCATTTTCTCTTTGATGAGAAGCAAACCAGTGTCTTTATTGAGACCAATGTATTCAGTACTATCGCCTGTATATATGCGCGCTTTTCCTGACCTTAGTCGTTGTAAATCCAAACCCAAATCCTGCGCGATATTTCCCACAGTGGAGCCTTTAGCCATTTCTTCTGGAATGGAGTAACTGACCTGCCCTCTTGCCGAATGAAGCAAGACGAAGGAAAAAATACCGAGGACCACATCACGACACCAGGCATATTTTTCTTCGTTATCACCGACAGACCACAGAGAAAAAAGGTTCTCAACGTTTTCGAAGTGATGTCTTATAAAGTGAAATTTGTAAATTCAAGCTCTTTTAATCCGTGTAAGTACAAATCGTACCATTTGTTTCAAAACACTCAACAATAATGAGCGATCTAAAAACGTCTTCCCTTTCCTTCTCTCACTGTGAACATAGGATGATGGGGCAGGGTTTAAAATACACACAGACAATGTGGTGCGTTGACAAACAGCGGCCCTGTGAGTCTAATCCGAGCACTACAAATAAAATCGCAAATTAAATTTTGGCAGATATGGGTTTTTCGAAACTTTCGTGAAAAAAGAAAATAAATAAATAATAGTAGTAGCAATGTTATTAAAATAATAATAATAATAATAATAATAATAATAATAATAAACAAAACAAAAAATAAAAATAAATAAGACTTATTCTGATGGCAAGACTATGGCGCTGTCCAAGATGTGGTGCTGAACTTTATCTAAATCAACACTTTAGCATTACAGCTACAGATAATGAAAAAAAGATCATGTTAATAATGTTTAACATTAATGTTTCATATAATTTAACAATGTTTTCATACATTTTTTTTTTATTTATTTATTTTGTTTGTTATGTGAAGCATTGTTCTTACCGATGTCGAACAATCACTTTCCAAACCGTTATTTTCCTTGATTGCACGCTGCATCGTCTCAGCAAAACTCGGATCCACCACTAAAACATTCTGTCCACCGAGAGTAGAAAACTTACAGTCACTCTTCCTCGAGTCAGTCGTCATGCACACTTCATAATTATACCCGTGTGGCAGAGTTCCAGTGACTCCTGTGTCTGCGTAATGCGGTGGATAGTACGGAATAACAGGCAGATTGGACTGATATAAGAAGCGAGATTGTCTCCATCTGTAGATCTTTACTGATATTATCACAACTACACAAGTGATAAACAGGAAAGAAACAGCAGCCAGTGCAAGAACTAAGTAAAATGTCAAGTTGTCGTCATATTGTTTTTCATGAGTAAAGTCTGTGAACTCTGACAGCACTTCAGGAAAGCTGTCAGCCACAGCCACGTTAATGGACCACAGCTGAGCGAGAGGGCTGTCCGTTATCCTCCACAACAACAGTGAGTTTTTGTTTGACCGCATCTTTATCAGTCACTTGTCGCACAGTTCTTATTTCTCCATTCTGTAAACCCAGTTCAAACAGCGCTCTGTCTGTAGCTTTCTGTAGTTTATAGGAGAGCCAGGCATTCTGTCCAGAGTCCACATCAACAGCCACCACTTTAGTGACCAGATATCCAACATCTGCAGCACGAGGCACAATCTCAGCCACCACAGAAGCACCAGTCTGTACTGGATACAGAACCTGAGGAGCGTTGTCATTCTGATCTTGAATAGTTATTTTCACTGTCACGTTACTGCTGAGCGGAGGAGAGCCTCCATCTTGCGCTTTTACCCGGAAGTGGAAATCCTTCAGCTGTTCATAGTCAAAAGAGCGCACAGCTGTAATCAGTCCGTTGTCAGGGTGAACTGACACATATGATGAGACCGAGACTCCATTAACAGTGCTGTCTTCTAGAATATAAGAAACACGGGCATTCTGATTCCAATCAGCATCACTGGCTTTAACTGTAAATATAGAGAGACCAGGTGTGTTATTCTCCAGCACACAGGCCTCATAGTGACTTTTCTCAAAGACAGGGACATTGTCATTCACATCTGATATCTGCACACGGAGAGAGACACTGCTGGAGAGCGCTGGCACTCCCTCATCAGTACATATTACACTGATATTGTACTCAGCTTCCTTCTCTCTGTCCAATTCCTGCTCTGTTTGCAAGCTGAAGAAATTACTAGACTGAGATGTAATGAAAAGGGAATATTGTCATTTATGACACACTGAACCTGGCCATTTACACCTGAATCAAGATCATCAACATTTAGCATTGCAACAACAGTACCAGACTTTGAGCCTTCAGATATGGAATGGGAACTAGACAGAATATTAATACTAGGTGAATTATCATTAATGTCTAGAACATCAATAATTACTTTGCATGCATTAGAAAGTCCTCCTTGATCTTTTGCCTGAATATTAAGTTCATAATGGCTCACCTTTTCATAGTCAACCTGACCATTTAATATTAATTCACCACTTTTTTTCATTAATAAAAAACATGTCCTGCCAAATTTTTGTTCATTGTGTCAGATATGTAGTACGTCACTACACTGTTGGATCCTTCGTCTGCATCAGACGCGCTCACGACTGTTAATATAGTGCCTTTTGGTGCGTTTTCTGTTATGGTGGTTTTATATACCTTTTGTGTAAAAACAGGAGCATTATCATTATTGTCTAACACAGTGATGTGTATCTGTACAGTGCCAGAGAGCACCGGATCGCCTCCATCAAAAGCTTCTAACAACAAAGTAAATGAGCTTTGCGTTTCTCTATCAAGTGGTTTTTGTAAAATCATCTCGACGTTTTTACTACCATCTGCCTGATTGTGCAATTCAAGCCGGAATTGATCACTCGGTTTAAGCGAGTAGCTTCTGAAGATCATTTGTTCCTACATCCGCATCGAAAGCTCTCCCGAGCATAAAACCAGCACCAGCCACCGCCGATTCGCTGATCTCAAATCTAAAGTCCTTTTTCTCTGGAAACTCGGAGCGTTATCATTTATATCCGTGATTTCTATTGTAATCGTGTATAATTCCATCGGGTTTTCCAAAATCATTTGAAGATGCAAAGCACAAGGAGTTGTTTTTGCACAAAGAGACTCGCGATCCATTTTCTCTCTGATAAGCAGCAATCCAGTGTTTCTGTTCAGTTCGATGTATTCCGTACTGTCTCTGGTAAATATTCGCGCTTTTCCTGATTTTAATCGTTGTAAATTCAAGCCCAAATCATGCGCAATATTTCCCACCATCGATCCTTTTGCCATTTCTTCAGGAATGGAGTAACTGACTTGTCCTCGCGCTATTTGAATCAGAAGAGTCAAAAACAGCAACGAATGCCGTATCATTGCATCAGGCCAGACATTGTCTCAGCTGCACAGACGACTCAAAAATAATACAACAGTCAATCCGTGTATCCTCTAAATATATGAAATTCCAAGTGCAAACATTAACTCCGCATTGACGACGAGTTGAGTAGAAGAAAAATAGAAAACAATTTGATGAGACTACTGTATTTTCTTTTTCTCCCTGATATTATGTGATGCTGGGGGTGGGTCTGTGAAATACACAGTTTCTCCTCCATTTGTCGACGAACAGCGGCCCTCTGAGTGTAAATAAGGAACTGCATATCAAGTTTTAAACTTATACATGCAACGCATTTTATCAACGAATATAATTTCTAGGCCTATATCACACTGCAAATAAAACCAGTTATTATTATATGTATAAATACCATACGATCTATGCTGCAGGACAAATTGCTGATTAAATGAAAAGACTAATAATATAGGATGAAAATAAAAATTGCCAAATCAATGAATTTAAATAAGTAAACTTTTTAGGTTACATTACAACACAATAAAGAAGACATAGTCCTCTTTAGTAGCAGACTTCATCACATGAGGCGCTGTTCAGTACAAGTGGTGCTGAAGTGTATCAAAGCATGCCCTGTGCCATGATTATTTTATAATAGTTCTAAATTTGTTTTCAGTGATTAGCTCTAACAAGTGTTAACATGTTGTCTACATGTGGGCCTGCATCAGATATCACACTGTTTTTTTTCTCACCTTATTTTTCCCTTTCTTCTTCCATTTAAGGCACTGCATAATATCAGTCAGATCTTTGTCCACGACCAGAACATTCTAAGGAATGAGTACATAGGAAAATGTCACTCTCTCCTACATTTAAGTAGGAATCAGGAAACAATTCCATTAATTTATAGAATACAATTTGTGACTCATCTAGTTTCTGTCAACACACTTCACAAAGTTAATGTATTAAGTTAATAAGTCAGTCATTCAAAATCAGTGTCATGCACATCAAAAAAAAAAACATACGAGTTTCCCGGTCCCTTTTCAAATAAATATGACTATAACAGCACCCATGGCAGTTATACAGCATTCTAGTCTATTGTTTGATACAGTCTCAGATAACTGTATACAACATTACCAGTAAATGTTACGTTTTTGCAAATGAAAATAAAGAGATTTGAAACTGCTCATGAAACTTTTGGTAAAAAAATAAATAACAATAAATGAGGAAAACTAACGTAAGTATTGTTTAATTCTTTAACGACAAGTTTAAGTAATTAATCGTGTTAATGCATATAAAGTAATTAAAGATCATTTATGTTAATAGACAAGGATGAATGTTATAATGCTGTGATGTAGTGCAGGAATTTGAACAATATTCCTTTGTCTTTTCTATAGTGTTTTTATATATTTATGTTTATACTTAACTTGATTAAAAATAATAATTTTCAGTTAAAAATAAATAAATAAAATAATAGTCCCAAAACTTTCTTACCGATTCTGCAGACCCGAGATCGTCGATGGAACTAATTTTCTTGATTGTGTGACTCATAGTTTCAGCAAAACTCGGGTCCACCACTAAGACATTCTGTCCACCGAGTGTAGAAAACTTACAGTCACTCTTCCTCGAGTCAGTCGTCATGCACACTTCATAATTATACCCGTGCGGCAGAGTTCCAGTGACTCCTGTGTCTGCGTAATGCGGTGGATAGTACGGAATAACAGGCAGATTGGACTGATATAAGAAGCGAGATTGTCTCCATCTGTAGATCTTTACTGATATTATCACAACTACACAAGTGATAAATAGGAAAGAAACAGCAGCCAGTGCAAGAACTAAATAAAAGGTCAGGTTCTCGTCATACTGTTTTTCATGCGTAAAGTCTGTGAACTCTGACAGCACTTCAGGAAAGCTGTCAGCCACAGCCACGTTAATGGACACCACAGCTGAGCGAGAGGGCTGTCCGTTATCCTCCACAACAACAGTGAGTTTTTGTTTGACCGCATCTTTATCAGTCACTTGTCGCACAGTTCTTATTTCTCCATTCTGTAAACCCACTTCAAACAGCGCTCTGTCTGTAGCTTTCTGTAGTTTATAGGAGAGCCAGGCATTCTGTCCAGAGTCCACATCAACAGCCACCACTTTAGTGACCAGATATCCAACATCTGCAGCACGAGGCACAATCTCAGCCACCACAGAAGCACCAGTCTGTACTGGATACAGAACCTGAGGAGCGTTGTCATTCTGATCTTGAATAGTTATTTTCACTGTCACGTTACTGCTGAGAGGAGGAGAGCCTCCATCTTGCGCTTTTACCCGGAAGTGGAAATCTTTCAGCTGTTCATAGTCAAAAGAGCGCACAGCTGTAATCAGTCCGCTGTCAGGGTGAACTGACACATATGATGAGACAGAGACTCCATTAACAGTGCTGTCTTCTAGAATATAAGAAACACGGGCATTCTGATTCCAATCAGCGTCTCTGGCTTTAATTGTAAATATAGAGAGACCAGGTGTGTTATTCTCCAGCACAAAGGCCTCATAGTGACTTTTTTCAAATACAGGAGCATTATCATTCACGTCTGATATCTGCACACGAAGAGAAACACTGCTGGAGAGCGCAGGTACTCCCTCATCAGTACATATTACACTGATATTGTACTCAGCTTCTCTCTCTCTGTCCAATTCCTGCTCTGTTTGCAAGCTAAAGAAACTGCTGGACGACGCAATAGCAAATGGAATATTATCACTAATGTAGCAGTGAACCTGGCCATTCATTCCGGAGTCAAGATCATTTACATTTAGCATTGCAACAACAGTGCTAGGTCTAGACTCCTCTGATATTGAATTTGACATAGACACGATGCTTATTGCTGGCTTGTTATCGTTTATGTCAGTGAGATCAATTATAACTTTACATGAATCAGACAGTCCTCCTTGGTCGCGTGCTTGTATGTTAAATTGATAACGACTTGCCTTTTCAAAGTCAGCTGAGCCCTTTAAAGTTATTTCTCCGCTTCGTGCATCAACCATGAATAAATCGTTTACATCTCCAGTGCTGGACATGTAGTACATTATAATCGCATTCGAACCTTCATCGGCATCAGAAGCGCTGACGGACGTGATAACAGTGTCTTTAGGTGTATTTTCAGGAAGAGTGGCTTTGTACACTCTCTGATTGAACACAGGTGGATTGTCGTTAATATCTAGCACAGTAACATGTATCCGCACAGTGCTGGTCAGCTGAGGCTCACCTCCATCTACTGCTGTTAACAACAAAGACAACTGCTCTTTGTTTTCACGGTCTAGAGCCTTTTGTAACACCATCTCCATGTTTCTGTCGCCATCCGTTTGAGTTTGCAAACTTAATACAAAATTATCTGTCGGTTTCAGTGAATAACTTAGATGACTGTTAGATCCAACATCCAGATCAATCGCATTTTCCAACATGAATCTTGCTCCAGTTACAGCAGACTCGCTTATTTCAAATGTAATCTCACCTTTCGGGAAACTCGGAGTATTATCATTTATGTCGATGATTTCCACTGTGACATCATACCATTCCATTGGATTTTCCAAAATCAGCTGAAGGTGTAAAGCGCAAGGAGTCGTTTTAGCACAAAGAGCCTCGCGGTCTATTTTCTCTTCCGTGAGAAGAATCCCCCTCTCATTATTCAACCCGACGAATTCGGTATTGTCTCCAGCAAATATGCGCGCCTTTCCTGACTTCAGTCTTTTTAAATCCAAACCCAAGCCTTGAGAAATATTTCCAACGATCGACCCTTTTGGCATTTCTTCAGGAATGGAATAGCTGATCTGCCCTCTCACCGAGTATTGAAACAGGATGATAAAATACGCTGTAGCGTGCCACATTACAGAGCTGGCCATTTTCTCTTGTTCTTCAGATCCTTAAGGTCGGTTTTATTACAAAATATAAAGACGTTACACGCTAAAGTCACAACATGGAATCTACACCAAGACCAGGATATCCATCTACAGTTTATCCGACAAAATTATTGTTTCGAATGATCATCCTGTACTTCTCTGTTCTCTGACATCACTGGATTTTGTAGGTAGGTCTGACAGACTGCGTTGCGTTGATCAACAGCGGCCCTATGAGCCTTAACTAAGAATTGCAATAGTTTGTTTGGGATGCATCACAGAAGAGCAGGACAAGAGTTATTTGCTAAACTAAAAGTTCAGTATCCCCTAAAAAATAAATAAATACGTTTAAAAACTCGTAACCAGGTGCCACGTTAATGCAAAAATCTAAGTATTTTAAATTAGCAATAAATGAATTTTATTTTATTCGTGAAATAAACTTTTTTTTTTTTGTGAAAGTCACTTTGATAAAGTATGCTATATAAGTATATATACTTAAAGTATATATCATTTTACTATAAAGAACAAATAAACAAATAAATAAAGCAAGCAATCTTTGAAAAGTAAAGCTGTGATTTTACTGAATTCCATTCCGCAAAGAAGGTATTAATAATAATAATAATAATAATAATAGTTGGCGCTGTCCAGTAAATGGTGCTGAAACGTTGTTGCAGTGTCACAAAATTACCACGAAAGCTGAAGAAAAACAACAACATCCAAAAAAAAAAAAAAAAAAAACATATGCCACGAAATACCTAATCGCAGTACATGGACACTATAATTTATAAGAAAAGTATTTAAGGTGCTATCTTACCAATTCTGAAAGACTGTTCTCTTCCGTAAAGTTACTTTCCTTCATTGCGCGTTGCATCGTCTCAGTGAAACTCGGGTCCACCACTAAAACATTCTGTCCACTGAGTGTAGAAAACTTACAGTCACTCTTCCTCGAGTCAGTCGTCATGCACACTTCATAATTATACCTGTGCGGCAGAGTTCCAGTGATTCCTGTGTCTGCGTAATGCGGTGGATAGTACGGAATAACAGGCAGATTGGACTGATATAAGAAGCGAGACTGTCTCCATCTGTAGATCTTTACTGATATTATGACAACCACACACGTAATAAATAGGAAAGAAACAGCAGCCAATGCAAGAACTAAATAAAACGTCAGGTTGTCGTCATACTGTTTTTCATGCGTAAAGTCTGTGAACTCTGACAGCACTTCAGGAAAGCTGTCAGCCACAGCCACATTAATGGAGACCACAGCTGAGCGAGAGGGCTGTCCGTTATCCTCCACAACAACAGTCAGTTTTTGTTTCACTGCATCTTTATCAGTCACTTGTCGCACAGTTCTTATTTCTCCATTCTGTAAACCCAGTTCAAACAGCGCTCTGTCTGTAGCTTTCTGTAGTTTATAGGAGAGCCAGGCATTCTGTCCAGAGTCCACATCAACAGCCACCACTTTAGTGACCAGATATCCAACATCTGCAGCACGAGGCACAATCTCAGCCACCACAGAAGCACCAGTCTGTACTGGATACAGAACCTGAGGAGCGTTGTCATTCTGATCTTGGATTATAATGTCCAAAGTCACATTAGTGCTGAGAGGTGGAGATCCTCCATCTTGCGCTTTCACACAAACACGAACACTTTTCATTTGCTCGTAGTCAAAACCGCGCAGTGCGTGAACCACTCCACTGTCAGCATTTACTGATATAAAAGAGGAAACAGGGGAGCGACCTACTGTAGTCTCATCTAGAAGATACGAAATACGAGCGTTCTGGTTCCAGTCATCATCTTGAGCACTCAGAGTAAATATGGACAAACCAGGTTGATTGTTTTCAGCAACATATGTAGTGTAAACACTCTTTTGAAACCTTGGGGGATTGTCATTAACATCTGATACTTTCAAATTTAAAGTTTTCTGACTAGAAAGCGCAGGAGATCCTGAGTCTGTGGCTGTGATTGTGATATTATATTCTTCCATACGTTCACGATCTAAAGCAGCATCAGTGACTAAAGTGTAATAATTCCGGAGTGAGGACATAAGTTTAAATGGAGTATTTCTATCAGTTGTACAGACAACGTGACCATTGTCTCCTGCATCTACATCCTTTACATTGAAAATAGCGATAGTGGTGCCAAAAGGTGCATCCTCACTCACTGGAGTGAAAAATGACATAACACTTATTGTTGGTGCATTGTCATTTACGTCAATTAAATCAACTATGACTTTAGCAGAGTTTCCTAAACCACCCTGATCTTTGGCCTCGATGCCAAATTCGTATTTCTTTGCTTTTTCGAAATCAAGTACACCATTTAAGGTAATAACGCCTGTTTTTTCATCGATTGTAAAAATATCGTTTATGTTCCCTTTAAAATTGGCAAAACTAAATGCAATCAAACTGTTTGTCCCACTGTCTGCATCACTAGCATTAACAGTTGCAATATAAGTTCCTTTAGGTGAATTTTCTGCTATTGTTGCTCTGTAAACAGACTGGTTGAACACTGGCGCGTTGTCATTTGCATCTAGTACATTCACCTCTATTTTCATATTACCAGATCTATGAGGGTTTCCTCCGTCGACCGCTGTGAGAATAAGAGACAGTCGTGGATGCTGCTCTCTGTCTAAAGGCTTCTGAAGCACCATTTCAGCATATTTAACTCCATCAGGACTCGAATGTTGTTTCAGAATAAAATAATCATTACCTGACATAATATAATTTTGGAGAGCATTCACACCTACGTCAGGATCATCTGCGCTGCCCAGTAAAAAAAGAGCTTCAGGTGCGGCCGATTCACTTATTTCGAGATTAATTTCATCTTTAGGAAATGTTGGCGAGTGATCGTTTACATCCAATATTTCCACCGTAACATGATGTAATTCCACTGGATTATCAAGTATTATTTCAAATGTGAAGCTGCATGGAGTGGTTTCAGCGCAAAGCTGCTCTCGGTCAATTCGCTCCTTTACAACCAAAATCCCTTTGTCTGTTTCCAGGTCCACATATTCAGTGCTGTCGCCAGATACGATACGAGCCCGACCCGAGCGCAGTCTTTGAACATCCAGACCAAGATCATGAGCTATATTCCCGATAAGCGACCCTTTCTTCATTTCCTCTGGAACGGAGTAACGAATCTGTGCGTTTATGTAAAAGATCGAAAAAGCAGCCATGATGAATAAGACCCTCCATAAGAAAACACAATACAAGGGCTGTATTTGCCATCGGTAAAGCCTTCCACTCAATATAATTATTTTCATTTTAACTATTCCGATTACAAGGCGGATGCTATTAAATAACAGAAATAATCACAAATAAATTTTGTTTATCTGCTGTTTGTCAGTATCTCTGTCTTCTTCAACGACGCTCTTTGGTCACAGTCACAACTGCCTAGTCTGCATCATCTGAGCTCCACCAACCACAAGCAGTGGCGAATCAAAAGGGTGTTCATGTACATTTTTGTTAACCAACAGCGGCCCATAGAGTTGATAAAGATGAACAGCATTTGGAAATACTCAGAAATAGCTCAATCCTGCAGCACAATTCTGTATATTAACCTGAGCAACACACACACACACACACACACACACAATATGTCATTCAGAAGGGATCTTGCCAAATAATCCAGGTAAGTCACTCAGAATGCAAATAATACATATATAAGCTATACTACTGCTACTACTAATAATAATAATAATAATTAATAATAATAAAATCACATTTTTTAAAGGTTGAAAATACAACTTTTCCCCTCAGACGTCTTGTTTACCCGACAGACCTCAGCAAAACAATTAAAATTCACGTTTTGTAAGCTTATTATAATCTGCGCTTTTGCTTTAAATTCACATGTATTATATTATATTATATCATATTTTTCCCTTATCTTTCAGATGGTCTTACCATTTCAGGCACCTCTCGATCTTCTAATAGCTTCTTTTCATTCATTGCGCGCTGCATCGTCTCAGTGAAACTCGGGTCCACCACTAAAAAATGTTGTCCTCCGAGTGTCGAAAACTTACAGTCACTCTTCCTCGAGTCAGTCGTCATGCACACTTCATAATTATACCCGTGTGGCAGAGTTCCAGTGACTCCTGTGTCTGCGTAATGCGGTGGATAGTACGGAATAACAGGCAGATTGGACTGATATAAGAAGCGAGTTTGTTTCCATCTGTAGATCTTTACTGATATTATGACAACCACACAAGTGATAAATAGGAAAGAAACAGCAGCCAGTGCAAGAACTAAATAAAAAGTTAAGTTCTCGTCAAATTGTTTTTCGTGCGTAAAGTCTGTGAACTCAGACAGCACTTCAGGAAAGCTGTCAGCCACAGCCACGTTAATGGACACCACAGCTGAGCGAGAGGGCTGTCCGTTATCCTCCACAACAACAGTCAGTTTTTGTTTGACCGCATCTTTATCAGTCACTTGTCGCACAGTTCTTATTTCTCCATTCTGTAAACCCACTTCAAACAGCGCTCTGTCTGTAGCTTTCTGTAGTTTATAGGAGAGCCAGGCATTCTGTCCAGAGTCCACATCAACAGCCACCACTTTAGTGACCAGATATCCAACATCTGCAGCACGAGGCACAATCTCAGCCACCACAGAAGCACCAGTCTGTACTGGATACAGAACCTGAGGAGCGTTGTCATTCTGATCTTGGATTATAATGTCCAAAGTCACATTAGTGCTGAGAGGTGGAGATCCTCCATCTTGCGCTTTCACACAAACACGAACACTTTTCATTTGCTCGTAGTCAAAACCGCGCAGTGCGTGAACCACTCCACTGTCAGCATTTACTGATATAAAAGAGGAAAGAGGGGAGCCACCCACTGTAGTCTCTTCTAGAAGATACGAAATACGAGCGTTCTGGTTCCAGTCATCATCTTGAGCACTCAGAGTAAATATGGACAAACCAGGTTGATTGTTTTCAGTAATATATGTAGTGTAAACACTCTTTTGAAACCTTGGGGGATTGTCATTAACATCCAATACTTTCAGATTTAACGTTTTCTGACTAGAAAGCGCAGGAGACCCTGAATCTGTAGCTGTGATAGTTATATTGTATTCTGCCACACGTTCACGATCTAAAGCAGCATCTGTCACTAAAGTGTAATAATTCCGCAGCGAAGACTGTAATTTAAATGGAGAATTTCGATCTACTATACAGTCAACGTGGCCATTTTCTCCTGCATCTAGATCTTTGATACTGAAAATAGCAACAGTGGTGCCAGCATGTGCGTCTTCACTCACTAAGCTTGAAAATGACATAACACTTATATAGGGTGCATTGTCGTTTATATCAAGTAAATCAACTATGACTTTAGCAGAGTTTCCTAAACCACCCTGATCTTTGGCTTCGATGCCAATATCATATTTTTTTGATTTTTCAAAGTCAAGCACCCCCGTTAAAGTAATAACACCTGTTTTTTCATCTATTTCAAAAACTTCATGTATGTTTCCTTTCAAATTAGCAAAACTGTATGAAATCAAACTGTTCATTCCACTATCCGCATCACTTGCATTAACAGTTGTAATGTAAGTTCCTTTAGGTGCATTTTCCGCTATTGTTGCCTTATAAACTGATTGGTTGAATACTGGTGCGTTGTCATTTGCATCTAGAACATTTACCTCTATTTTCATATTACCAGATCTATGAGGGTTTCCTCCGTCGACTGCTGTGAGAATGAGAGACAGTCGTGGATGCTGCTCTCTGTCTAGGGGCTTCTGAAGCACCATTTCAGCATATTTAACTCCATCGGGACGTGAGTGTTGTTTCAGAATAAAATAATCATTAGGTGACATTATATAACTTTGTAGTGCGTTTAGACCTACATCAGGATCATCTGCGCCTCCCAGTAAAAAAAGGGCTCCAGGTGTGGCCGATTCACTTATTTCAAGATTAATTTCATCTTTAGGGAATGTTGGCGAGTGATCGTTTACATCCAGTATTTCCACCGTAACATGATGTAATTCCATCGGATTATCAAGTATTATTTCAAATGTGAAGCTGCACGGAGTGGTTTCAGCGCAAAGCTGCTCTCGGTCAATTCGCTCCTTTACAACCAAAATCCCTTTGTCTGTTTTCAGCTCTATGTACTCGGTGCTGTCGCCAGACACGATACGAGCCCGACCCGAGCGCAGTCTTTGAACATCCAGACCAAGATCATGAGCTATATTCCCGATAAGCGACCCTTTCTTCATTTCCTCTGGAACGGAGTAACGAATCTGTGCGTTTATGTTAGAGATCGAACAAGCAGCCATGATGAATAAGACCCTCCATAAGAAAACATGACCCAAGAGGCTGTCCTCGCGATTGGTAACAAAGAATCCTTCTACATGCTCTAATCACAAACATTTTTATATGTTAAGTATTCAAATTACAAACTGTAGAGGATGTTCTATAATCAAAATATCCACAAATTAATCCAGTTCGTTTGCTAGTGACCCTCTCTCTTCATCGACTCTCTGTAGTCTCCTCCACAGCATCAGCACAGCTCCACCAACCACAGGCGATCACCTACTTGCGTTTCTACAAATCAACAGCGGCCCTTAGAGTTAAAAACGGGAAACAACAATAATAAAAGCTATGGAATGTCCCAGTACTGAAACTGCAGTGCTTTCCATTATTTGGACTTGATTAAAGGATAAAACATATCTACAGAACTATAGATACTAAGACAAACACGCAATAACCATCCTGTACACTTAAAAGTGCTGTAATAATCAACTAATTTTCCTAGCAATGGAAAAAAAAAAAAAAAACATGTCATGCTAATTTTACAGATTACAGGTTTGCCTTTAAAGACAAAGCCTCAAAAGCATTAAAGCTGTTTAAACACGTAATGCCCAAAACAAGTCTGATTGTAAACATTAGTTGTAGTATTAGGAATGAACTAATAATAAAGAATAATTTTTCAGATTTTATTTATATTCATATTAATATACTATTTCTTTTTAATGGAAAATATTGTGCCAATTGTTGACTAATGTTAAGTTATACAACCATAATTGTTAAAAGTATTACTATGTCTAAAAATGTATCCATACAACTGTTTATTTATTTATGTTTTTATTTTTTTTATTTTGTCGCGAATGCATTAATTGATATTACTGAATTGAACCTTATTGTTACAGATTTATCATAGCCTAACAGACCAGTGTTACTAAATTCAGTGAATGTAATTAAAATATTATATGTACTTTTTAAGAACAGGTGATCTTACCATTTCAGGGAACTCAGGATCTTCTAAGTTCTTTTCCTTGATTGCGCGTTGCATCGTCTCAGTGAAACTCGGGTCCACCACTAAAACATTCTGTCCGCCAAGTGTAGAAAACTTACAGTCACTTTTCCTCGAGTCAGTCGTCATGCACACTTCATAATTATACCCGTGTGGCAGAGTTCCAGTGACTCCTGTGTCTGCGTAATGCGGTGGATAGTACGGAATAACAGGCAGATTTGACTGATATAAAAGCGAGATTGTCTCCATCTGTAGATCTTTACTGATATTATCACAACCACACAAGTAATAAATAGGAAAGAAACAGCAGCAAGTGCAAGAACTAAATAAAAAGTCAGATTTTCGTCATACTGTTTTTCATGCGTAAAGTCTGTGAACTCTGACAGCACTTCAGGAAAGCTGTCAGCTACAGCCACGTTAATGGACACCACAGCTGAGCGAGAGGGCTGTCCGTTATCCTCCACAACAACAGTCAGTTTTTGTTTGACCGCATCTTTATCAGTCACTTGTCGCACAGTTCTTATTTCTCCATTCTGTAAACCCACTTCAAACAGCGCTTTGTCTGTAGCTTTCTGTAGTTTATAGGAGAGCCAGGCATTCTGTCCAGAGTCCACATCAACAGCCACCACTTTAGTCACCAGATATCCAACATCTGCAGCACGAGGCACAATCTCACCCACCACAGAAGCACCAGTCTGTACTGGATACAGAACCTGAGGAGCGTTGTCATTCTGATCTTGAATATTGATAGTTATTGTCACTTCAGAGCTCAAGGGCGGGGATCCTCCATCTCGAGCTGTCACGTTAAAGGCAAACGATTTTAACTGTTCAAAATCAAATGATTTTACTGCACGAATATTGCCAGTGAGTGAATCTACAGATATGAGGGAACTTAACGGTGCACCACGCATGTTTTCATCCTTCAGGAAGTAGGACAATTGCGCATTGGGACCCCAGTCAGCATCGTTTGCTTTAACAGTCAGTATAGTCAGATCAGGAGAATTATTTTCACTAACAAATGTTTTATATTCCTCAAACTCGAATACTGGCGGATTGTCATTCACATCGGATATTTTTACATTAAGTGTTTTGTTTGCGTGGCGCACTGGGCTTCCTTGGTCTGAAACCAAGATCGTTATGTTATATTCAGCAGTACTTTCTCGATCAAGCATATCATCAGTAACTAAGCTATAATATTCTGCGAGAGATGACTCAATTTTAAACGGTATGTTTTGATTTATTGAGCACTGAACAAGGCCATTTTTACCCGAATCTGCGTCCTCCACGTTAATGACGGCTACAGTTGTTCCCACTGGAGAATTTTCAGGAAGGATGTTTGAGAACGACATCAGCTGTATGGTTGGAGAGTTGTCATTTTCATCAATTACATCTATAACAATTTTGCAAGTATCTGAAAGGCCTCCTTTATCTCTTGCATTAATATTTAATTGATAGCTATTTTGAGATTCATAATCTAAATGATTAAGAAGTCTAATCTCGCCTGTATCTGTGTTTATCCCAAAAAGCTCACTTGCTTCTTTGCTAGCAACAGCAAAGGAATAGGAAACCTGGCCATTTATACCTTCGTCAGCATCAGTAGCACTAATAGTACCTATGACAGTACCAGCAGGCGAATTCTCTCTAACTTCAGTTTTAAATACTGACTGTCTACACACTGGGGCATTATCATTAGCATCCAGAACAGTAACGTGAATTTTTACAGCTGCCTGATTTCTGAGGTGATCCACCATCAGTTGCCAAAAGAACCAATTTAATCTCATCGCGTTCCTCTCGATCAAGTTCTCGTTGTAAAACCATCTCAACGTATTTGCTGCCATCGGTCTGACTATGTACTTCCAGTTTAAAAGTATCAGTTGTATGTAGTTTATAGCTTTGTATACCATTTAGACCTACATCTGTATCTATAGCGCTGTCTAAAGGAAAACGAGCTCCTAAAACCGCATTTTCAGTAATATTCAAATTAACATTTTCTTTCGAAAATAACGGAGCATTATCGTTTATATCTTGCACCTCAACTGTGACTCGATGAAGTTGGATAGGGTTTTCAACAATAAGATCAAAGCTGAAGCTGCAAGGCGTCGTTTGCTTACAGAGCTCCTCTCGATCTATCCTTTCTTTAACTACTAGAGTCCCTTTGTCTCTGCTCAGATCGGCATACTGTCGTCCGCCCTTTGTTACGACGCGAGCTTTTCCAGATATAAGTCTACTTATCTCTATCCCCAGATCCTTGGCGATGTTTCCAACGAATGATCCTTCTGGCATTTCTTCTGGGATGGAATATCTGGCATTGCAATAAATGACGTCCACTCTGTAAAGGCAGAGAATGAAAAACACAACCAGCCATTTTGAATTTGAAGAAACCATCCACTGATTGTGTGAATTGCTCGATAACCTTATGAAAACCATCTTGAGCTGTGTCGTCAAACAAAGTGGGATCAAGTACGAAAAACCATTAAAAAACCTAAATGTACAATAAAGCATTCATGTTCTTTCCATCAGAAAAAACGAACACTGCATATCCCCAACCTACAAACACGTCAGTAAGTGACTGGCAATACAGACTGCTGAGCAAAGAAGGGCTCTACTCAGATGTTAATCAACAGCGGCACTCAGAGTCGTAAATTCGCAAATACAAGACCAACAGCCTTAAATTCCAGTGTTACAAGTCAAAATTATGACATCAATATCACAAGAAGAAAAAGAAGAAGAGGAATGATAAGAAGAAGAGGAAGAAGAAACTGTTCCGTTTTGTTAAAAAAAAGTTAGAGTCTGTTTAACCGGTAAAGACTAATAAGAGGAAACCGCTGACCATTTCAGCACCATCAGAATGAACAGCACCCCAAGAATTCAACAATGAACTGAATGCTCGATTCCCAGACTCGCTAAAATCTAAAACGTAACTGCAAGTAAAAAAAAAAAAAAAAAAATGAAAGCAAGCGCAAAAAAGACACGCTGATTTAAAAATAAATAAATAAATAAATAATAATAAATAATAATATTTTCTTTAGAATTCTATCTCTCAATGATGTCGTCTTTTTATCAGCAGCGTCCATTTTACAATAATGACAACGATTAAATCATTCAATCAGTTCTGTGTGTGTTACCTTGATTAATTATATATTTATCATTTTAAAACGACGTTATCTAACACGTCCTCTTTACTTTAAGTTTGCATAGCATCAACAGGCTGAAGAAGCAAAGATTTATGGTGTAATGACCGAAAAGACATCGAGGCAATTACTAATATTAATGTTCATTTTAATGTGTGCATTAATCCAATCCAAACCTTACCATTTCTTGTAGCTCAGAATTTTCAAGAATGTTCTTTTCCTTCATTGCGCGCTGCATCGTCTCAGTGAAACTCGGGTCCACCACTAAAACATTCTGTCCGCCGAGTGTAGAAAACTTACAGTCACTCTTCCTCGAGTCAGTCGTCATGCACACTTCATAATTATACCCGTGTGGCAGAGTTCCAGTGACTCCTGTGTCTGCGTAATGCGGTGGATAGTACGGAATAACAGGCAGATTGGACTGATATAAGAAGCGAGACTGTCTCCATCTGTAGATCTTGACTGATATTATCACAACCACACAAGTAATGAATAAGAAAGAAACAGCAGCCAGTGCGAGAACTAAATAAAACGTCAAGTTCTCGTCATACTGCTTTCCATGCGTAAAGTCTGTGAACTCTGACAGCACTTCAGGAAAGCTGTCAGCCACAGCCACGTTAATGGACACCACAGCTGAGCGAGAGGGCTGTCCGTTATCCTCCACAACAACAGTCAGTTTTTGTTTGACCGCATCTTTATCAGTTACTTGTCGCACAGTTCTTATTTCTCCATTCTGCAAGCCCACTTCAAACAGCGCTCTGTCTGTAGCTTTCTGTAGTTTATAGGAGAGCCAGGCATTCTGTCCAGAGTCCACATCAACAGCCACCACTTTAGTGACCAGATATCCAACATCTGCAGCACGAGGCACAATCTCAGCCACTACAGAAGCACCAGTCTGTACTGGATACAGAACCTGAGGAGCGTTGTCATTCTCATCTTGAATATTGATAGTTATTGTCACTTCAGAGCTCAAGGGCGGGGATCCTCCATCTCGAGCTGTCACGTTAAAGGCAAACGATTTTAACTGTTCAAAATCAAATGATTTTACTGCACGAATATTGCCAGTGAGTGAATCTACAGATATGAGGGAACTTAACGGTGCACCACGCATGTTTTCATCCTTCAGGAAGTAGGACAATTGTGCATTGGGACCCCAGTCAGCATCATTTGCTTTAACAGTCAGTACAGTCAGACCAGGAGAATTATTTTCGCTAACAAATGTGTTATATTCCTCAGAATGGAATATTGGCGGATTGTCATTCACATCGGATATTTTTACATTAAGTGTTTTGTTTGCGTGTCGCACTGGACTTCCATGATCTGACACCAAGATCGTTATGTTATATTCAGCAGTACTTTCTCGATCAAGCATATCATCAGTAACTAAACTATAATATTCTGCGAGAGATGACTCAATTTTAAACGGTATGTTTTGATTTATTGAGCACTGAACAAGGCCATTTTGACCCGAATCTGCGTCCTCCACGTTAATGACGGCTACAGTTGCTCCCACTGGGGAATTTTCAGGAAGGGTGTTTGAGAACGACATCAGCTGTATGGTTGGAGAGTTGTCATTTTCATCGAGTACATCTATGATAAATTTGCAGGTATCTGCGAGACCTCCTTTATCTCTCGCTTTAATATTTATTTGATAACTATTTTGAGATTCATAATCTAAACGCTCAAGAAGTCTAATCTCGCCTGTCTCTGTATTTATTGCAAAAAGCTCCCTTGCTTCTTTGCTTGCAACAGCAAAGGAATAGGAAACCTGGCCATTTACACCTTCGTCAGCATCAGCAGCACTAATGGTACCTATAAAAGTACCAGCAGGTGAATTCTCTCTAACTTCAGTTTTAAATACTGATTGTTTACAAACTGGGGCATTATCATTAACATCCAGAACAGTAACGTGAATTTTTACACTGCCTGATTTTTGAGGTGATCCACCATCATTTGCCAAAAGAACCAATTTAATCTCATCGCGCTCCTCTCGGTCTAGTTCTCGCTGTAAAACCATCTCAATGTATTTGCTGCCGTCGGTCTGACTAAGGACCTCCAGTTTAAAACTATCAGTTGGATGTAGTTTATAGTTCTGTATACCATTTAGACCTACATCTGCATCTATAGCGCTGTCCAATGGAAACCTAGTTCCAGAAATTGCATTTTCGCTTATTTCCAAATTTACATTTTCTTTCGGAAATAATGGAGCATTATCGTTTATATCTTGCACCTCAACTGTGACTCGATGGAGTTGGATAGGGTTTTCAACGATAAGATCAAAGCTGAAGCTGCAAGGCGTCGTTTGCTTACAGAGCTGCTCTCGATCTATCCTTTCTTTAACTACTAGAGTCCCTTTGTCTCTGCTCAGATCGACATACTGTCGTCCGCCCTTTGTTACGACGCGAGCTTTTCCAGATATGAGTCTACTTATCTCTATCCCCAGATCCTTGGCGATGTTTCCAACGAATGATCCCTCTGGCATTTCTTCCGGGATGGAATATCTTGTATTGCAATATACTACGTCCACTCCGTAAAAGCAGAGAATGAAAAACACAACCTGCCATTTTGAATGTGCGGAAACCATCCAAGGATTGTGTAGATTGCTCGACAAGCTTGAAAAAGCCATCTTGATAAGCAGCGACGTCAAACGAAGTTGGAGCAAATATAATTGAACATTATAATCCTAAATACAAAATAACGTATATGTTCTTTTCATCGAAAGAACACTGCACATGTCCAACCTACAAACGCGTTAGTAAGGGATGGACTGCTGAGCAAAGAAGCGCTCAGATGTTAATCAACAGCGGCGCTCAGAGCTTTAAAGACGCAAATACAAGACCAGCAGGCTCAGTTCATTTCTGCTATTAATAATATTAAAAATCATATGGAACTCCGTCATGCGGTATACATGTGAACCACAAGCTAATTTACCAGTAGCAGGCAATTGTAAAACAAAACAAAAACAATGACCATTTCAGCACCATCTGAATGAACAGCACCCGACGAATTTAATTCAGAATACAAGAAGACAGAATGCAACAGAAAAAGTAAAGCTTCAAGAAATATACTCAAGAAAAGTCTAAAAACTCACCTTGAGCCCTTAGCATGTCCTGATGTTGCTGCTGACATTCTGCTGACATTCTAACATTCTACTTTATTATTATTATTATTATTATTATTATTATTAAAAATGCATTAAGGTATTTTTCCCTAGTCTAGCCTAGCAATTATTTGCATAATGTTTATTTTTTTTTTTTTATGCTATTGCCTTATTATGATGAATTTATTCACTTTATTCCACATAAGATTATTTGAATGAAAGCATTTGTTAATGTCAATTTTATTCAAAATTTGATCAAATAAAATGATCATTTGATTTTTGCTTTTTCATCAACAAATAAACCAGCCAACATCTTTACAGATTTAACATGTTAAAACAGTCATATTATCAAACATCCGTTTTCATGCTTGTTTAAATAACATAAAAAAGTTGTGCTTTGTGTCTGGTTGTACAATTAAATGTGTTTATGGTCAATTACCCATGCAGATTTCCAGGCTTTTCAGTATCTATTAGAAAATTAATGAATCAGATTTGTACATCACAAGCATGCATCCCATTTAATTTAGAGTAAATAAGATTTTTTTCTTACCTTTAGAAGGATGTCCAGTATTGGTTCACAGAGGAGGGCATGGAAGACAAAAATGAGATTAAAGTTAGGGCTGTTTATAATAATATTTAAGGCATTAAAGTAAAGAAAAAAAAAAAAAAAAAAAAAAAGGATATATATATATATATATATATATATATATATATATATATATATATATATATATATAAATACATATAAAGAGTTGTCCCCTCAATACAGTACAGGTATTATTGTTTTAAAAAGCCCTTAACATACTGGCAATTTAAGTCACAGTGACAGTAATGTCAATAAGAGAGAGAGAGAGAGAGAGAGAGAGAGGAGACCATGGATGGTTGTAACATGGGTCAGTTGCACCACTTCCAATTTCTAAAATTAGGAAGAAGTTACAAATCACTTTCACACATCCTCAGTTTAGTCCTCATTGCACATGTGAGGAAGTAGAGCCCTGTGGCAGACGAAGTAGATTTTAAAGGAGAAAAAAAAAAAAAAAAAAACACAAATTTTGAGGTTAAAAACCTCAAAAAAATATTTTTATTCTTAATTTACTTTTGTAATGGCAGTCCCTGCTTTGTAGTTAAACTCAAAGTTAAATTATGTATATTGTGTCTGTGTAGATATTTTTCATGCAAGTTGTTAGTGCTAATGTTCTGGCTGTTAGCTGTAAGGTGAGCTAGTTCATGGCTACAAGACTCTGGGTTAGTTGTAACATCAATAAAACATTTAATTTATGTTTTCTTTGAACTTCTATATGCCTAGGTCTTGGAGGAGAAAAACAGAGGTTGTCTCTAAATGTTCAAGTGTGCAAGTTCAGTTTTATTATGGACAATTTCTATGTCTGTCACTAACAAACATGCTTAAACACACACACACGCATGCACACACATGCATGTTATTTAGTTTTATGATCATGATACTAATGTAACACAAACACACCAATAATGTCAGTGCTGGATCAAAAACTTTCAAAATATTTAATCCTTATTTGAAATCATAATGTTACATCTCACCCCAGGGTATTACAACTAAGTCGGACTATTGGATGAATTGTAACATTTCACTCCTTGTATTTGAAACTAAATCACACATTTTCTGTTTGTGCTGCAAAGATGAAATGTACCCCATTTAATAGCAGACACTTCTAACTATTTTGAGTCACATTTTGAATGCACTGGCTTAAAACAAGTCCAAGATACAGACAAAAATGTTACATCCATCCCTGGTCTCCCCTATGGAAAAATCCTGAAAACTTTGTCAACAAATTTTGAATGTATGCAAAATGTATAATATCCACACATTTCTAGTTACTGTGTGGTTAATTCTCATTTTGCATTTTCAGAAAGTTTTGGAATATTTGTCCAAATATTTGTTTGGTTATACTAACCTGTTGAGATTTTGCTTGCATCAACCTTGTAAATGTGTTTTTTGTCATTTTATTAAAAAATGTTCTGAGGAAAATCAAAAGTAATTACAATTTTAAAAATATTTCAAGTGCGATTTATGAGATTTGTTGTATTTTAAATCCAATCTTTCTTTGCAAAAGGCATAAAGTTAATCATAATGATTTCAAAGTTAAGGATTCATTAATTTGAATATACATTGAACAAAACAATCATATCACAACATGTTATTTGGTTACTCAATATACATTATATTTGACAAAACATCCCATGTTTCAGTCGTGACTACACATTTTCGGTAATGACAGTAATGTTTTGGTAGTAACCGCATCACATAATTTTAACTTGCATACTAAACACCAAAACATACTAAAATACTAATAATTCACATAACTGTACTAAAAATGTATTTCTTACAAATAAAGGATTATGTGTTCCGTTTTGTCACTACCAAAATGATGATGACGTGTTTCAGTCATGACTGTTTCGATAGTGACAATTTTAGATGCTTTTGAAGCTAGCTCAAAGACGCTAATCAGCACAATGTTAGCTAGCATAGTCCTGAAAAGCTGTACACACTTAGTGCAGAAAATATAAAATCAATATTTTTTTTTAACTTAACTTAAAAACAAAACAAAAAAAGAGAGATATTTTATATATATCATCTGTATTTTATATAAGTCATCTGTCAGTTTTAGTATTTTTTTTTAATCTTTTTGTAATTTTTTTCTGAAGTACTAGGACAAGAAATCTTTTGCTTTGATTTGGCATGTTGTTTCTTTATTTGACAACTTGCTTGTGTGACAGTTTGTTTCATGAAAGCTTACGTTTTCAGACAAAAAGTTACAAATGTCATAAAGCCACATAAAACCACAGTAAAATAATACATTGAAAGCTACTAAAGCTACACTGAACAAGGATTATATATATATATATATTTATATATTTATTTATTTTATTTATTATTTTTTTTTTTTTGAAAGATTTACAAAGGTTTTTGTATATACCTTTGGGACAATTAAAAGGGAAGGGGGTGGAGGGTAAAATAAAATAATAGTGAGTGGTGAATTAAAAGAAGAAAAAGAAAACGTAAATGACAATTCCATTTTATTACCTTGTGTTAATTGTTACAGTGCTGTAAAGATTTAGATTTTTCCTTTTACAAGAATCACATCAGTAAGTATTTCACTTTACAGATTAATTAAAATGAATGTGTATTTTGAAACTGTTAAATAGTCATGACAGAAAACCTCAAATATGTACAACTCCGACAGAGAATAATGTTGACTGTGAGGCTAATGATACATAACAAATCAGAAATGTTTGCAAATAGTGTTTTTTTTTTTTTTCTTTCTTTTACAGAATATAAGAATCAGCACAGAATCACACAAACAAATACACAAAGTGAAGCCAATACTAATCAAAGTATTAATTTACCAGAGTGGGGTAGCTGAGTCCTTCGCCACTGGTGTCACTAAATGTGTTTGTTGTTTTTTCATCACGACACAAAGTTTGAGCAAAAGGAATTGTGTTTTCATTGTAAGACGTGATAAACTTAAAGTCACTGGTGCGAGAGCCTGTGGTTAGATACGTGTCATAGTTATAAGAGCTGCGGAGAGTTCCTGCTCCATCCACCTCTGCATAGTTGGGAGGGAGATAGGCGCTGGGAACAGCAACTGCTCCATCAAACAACAGTCTGGGCTTTCTCCTGTGACAAAACTTCACTGCTACGATCAGTATGATGAACGTCAGGAAGAAGGTGGACACACAGACTAATGCAATGATCAAATATGATGTTAATTTAGAGTTGTTGTCCTCATAAGTCATATCTTTAAGTTCAGGAACTTCAGAAAGGTTGTCAGAAATGAGTAAATTCACAGCACAGGTTGTAGAAAGAGAGGGCTGTCCGTTATCCTTCACTGAAATAACAAGGTTCTGCTTCATATTGTCAGATTCAGAAATATCTCGTTGTGTTTTAATCTCTCCACTATGGAGACCAATGGAGAAAAGTCCCGGATCAGTAGATTTGACAATCTGATAGGACAGCCATGCATTCTGTCCAGAGTCAGCATCTACAGCGATCACCTTGGACACCAGAGAGCCTGAGAGAGTCGCTTTAGGGACCATTTCAGTCATTAAAGACTTTCCATCAGGAACAGGGTATAATATCTGTGGAGAGTTATCATTCTCATCTGTTATGAAGACTTTCACAGTCACGTTACTACTGAGTGGTGGAGATCCATTGTCTCTGGCAACAACTTTAATGGTGAAGTTTCTGAACTGCTCATAATCAAATGATCTTACAGCATGAATCACCCCTGTATCTCCATTAATAGATAGAAATGAGGACACTGGGATTCCATTGACTTCACTGGGTACCAGAGAGTACAGTACTGTCCCGTTCTGTCTCCAGTCTGGGTCATTTGCACTGACAGAACAAACAGAAGTGCCTGGTTTGTTATTTTCACTTATATAAGCGCTGTAGGACTGCTGCTCAAATACAGGGGAGTTGTCATTGATATCAGAAACTGATAAGTAAATTATTTTGGAGGATGATAACGGTGGAGTTCCCCCATCAGTAGCTGTTAAAGTTATGTTATAATGGCTAATAAGTTCGCGATCCAGGGGACCTGTAGTGACAATTGAGTAATAATTTTTAATAGATGGATTTAGCTTAAAGGGAACATTTTCTTGAATAGTACAGAAAACCTTTTTGTTATCCCCTGTGTCTTTATCCTGAACATTAATAATAGCCACTTCAGTGCCAGGCTCCACATTCTCTGGGATTTGATTCTCATTAGATTTTAAATCTATAACAGGAGTGTTGTCATTAAGATCAATTATATTTATTTCAACTTTTGCATTAGAGGCCAAGCCAGAACCATCCTTGGCCTGTATAGGTATCTCATAATTATTTTTGTCTTCAAAATCTATTGGACCAATCACTTTAATTTCTCCACTTATCTTATCTATAGAAAAAAGCTTGGTAGCTTTGTCTGAAATTCGGCTGAACTCGTACATTACATCCCCATTCACTCCTTCATCAGCATCCACAGCGCTTACTTTGACTACCATAGTATCTAAAGGCGAGTTTTCTAAAATGCTGGCTGTATAAACAGGCTGAGTAAATACCGGTACATTGTCATTCGCATCCAGGACAATGACATGAATTACAGCAGTGCCAGATTTCACCGGAGTTCCACCATCGATTGCAGTAAGAACCAAATCCATATCCTTCTTTTGTTCGCGATCTAGTTCTTTTTGCAGTACTAGCTCGCAGTATTTCCCTCCTTCGGCATTCGAGTGAACTGATAAAGAAAAGTGTTCGTTTTTCTCAAGTAAATAATTCTGAATACCGTTTTGGCCGTCATCCGCATCATGCGCTTCCTCTAAGGGGAAACGTGTTCCTGTGCCTACAGATTCGCCAATTTCAAGTTTGATTAGCTCATTGGGAAATCGTGGTGAGTTGTCATTTATATCTTCTATTTTCACTGAAATGCGATGCAGCTCTAGCGGGTTTTCTAGAACCAGGTCGTATTTTAAGACACAGGATGCTTTTGATCCGCACAGTTCCTCTCGGTCGATCCTATCCGCCACAATAAACTGCCCTTTTTGCAGGTTAATTTCACAAAAGCGATTTCCGTATTCTTCCGTGTCTAACCGAGCTTTTCTTGACAATAGCCCATCCGTTTTAAGACCGAGATCCTTCGCAATATTTCCGATTACTGATCCTTGTTTCATCTCCTCTGGTACGGAGTAGCTCAAATCCCCATTGCTTTCCCGCATGAACAGTAAAATAAACGCGATGCAAGTCGACCAAGAAAAGAATCCGAACATATTTGCCGTTTGTTAGTGTCAGTTAAGTAAATTCAGACTCCACAGTCCACTGTGATGTTTACATCAGCACACAAACCTATACAATGATGCGTTTGAATAAGGCGTGTCGTGATGTTTAAAGTATTATGACAGAGGGAGGGCAGCCATACAAGATACTGCATTCTTGGTCAATAGCGACCCTTTGAGTTTGAATGTCTCATTACAATTATACATCAAAACAGATACAAAAACAAATGTCAAGGAAAGCTGTTTTCCCCCTCAGGATACCAGTAAAGACACCGGAAGCAGGCAAAACCACATAACCTCATTCTATTAATGTATCAAAAACTACAAAATAAACAACAAATTGCTACAATAAGAGTAGTAGAAACACTGTTATAAAGACGTCATAAAAAAATAAAATAAAAATAATAATAATAATAAAAAATAAATAAAACATTCTGGATGCTCCTGGGTCGATTTTTAAAACACAGACATGTGAAGTGGGACAATGTAATGTAAACACAATAATGAATGAATTAATTATGGACTGTATTTTAAGACGTTTTTGTCTGAGAATTAGCTGATTCAACGTCACAAAGGGAATCTTTGTAATTAATTATAAAGGTATTCATAATGTACACTGGAATGCATTATATGTTTTCATAAATAAATGTAACCAACATTACAATGCATTATAATATAGATTATTTGTTAAATTCTAAAATTGGCTGCTTATAATGTTTTAATACAATATAAGTTCTAAGTATACTTTCTACTTTTGAAAGGTGTAAAACTATAGATAAGTATTATAATGTATTATGAAAATTACTTGTGAGATTATATAATGCATGCAATAAGTTGCATTACAAGGCAAAGTTAATGCATTAAAAATACTTAATGCTTTATATAAAAGCTTCAAGAAAGTCTAACAGCCTCATCTATAGAATTGTATAATGTGCTTTGAATAAAACAACAAACTGATTTATTAAATAGGCCCACCAGCTGCCTCTTCTGTGTTGAGGAAGTGTGTTTTCATTATAACTGATTTCAGAGTCCCACAAACTTAAAGTCACTTAAAGTCACTAGTGCGAGAGCCTGTGGTTAGATATGTGTCATAGTTATAAGAGCTGCGGAGAGTTCCTGCTCCATCCACCTCTGCATAGTTGGGAGGGAAATAGGTGCTGGGAACAGCAACTGCTCCATCAAACAACAGTCTGGGCTTTCTCCTGTGACAAAACTTCACTGCCACGATCAGTATGATGAACGTCAGGAAGAAGGTGGATACGCTAACCAATGCAATGATCAAGTAGGATGTTAATTTAGAGTTGTTGTCCTCATAAGTCATATCTTTAAGTTCAGGAACTTCAGACAGGTTGTCAGAAATGAGTAAATTTACAGCACAAGTTGTAGACAGAGAGGGCTGTCCATTATCTTTCACTGAAATAACAAGGTTCTGCTTCATATTGTCAGAGTCAGAAATATCTCGTTGTGTTTTGATCTCTCCACTATGGAGACCAATGGAGAAAAGTCCCGGATCAGTCGATTTGACAATCTGATAGGACAGCCATGCATTCTGTCCAGAGTCAGCATCTACAGCGATTACTTTGGACACCAGAGAGCCTGAGAGAGTTGCTTTAGGGACCATTTCAGTCATTAAAGACTTTCCATCAGGAACAGGGTATAATATCTGTGGAGAGTTATCATTCTCATCTGTTATGAAGACTTTCACAGTGACGTTACTGCTGAGCGGTGGAGATCCGTTGTCTCTGGCAACAACTTTGACAGTGAAGTTTCTGAACTGCTCATAGTCAAATGATCTTACAGCATGAATCACCCCTGTATCTCCATTAATAGACAGAAATGAGGACACTGGGACCCCTCTGATTTCACTGGGTACCAGAGAGTACAGTACTGTCCCATTCTGTCTCCAGTCTGGATCATTTGCACTGACAGAACAAACAGAAGTGCCTGGTTTGTTATTTTCACTTATATAAGCGCTGTAGGACTGCTGCTCAAATACAGGAGGATTGTCATTCACATCTGAGACAAATAAATGAATTGTCATGGAGGTGGATAATGGTGGAGATCCCCCATCTGTGGCTGTGATGGTAATGTTGTAATCAGACTCTTTCTCTCGGTCTAGAACTTTTGTAGTCACTAGAGAGAAATAGTTTTTAACAGATGGGTTCAGTTTGAAAGGAACATTTTGCTGAACTGAGCAACGAATCTGCCGGTTTTCTCCTGAGTCTTTGTCTTGAACATTAATGATTCCCACCTCAGTGCCTGGCTCAGAGTTTTCAGATACCGGATTATTCAAAGATTTTAGGATGATTCTAGGCGGATTGTCATTAACATCAGTTACATCTATTATAATTTTAGCAGTTGATGCCAATCCAGATGCATCTTTAGCTTGAATTCCCATTTCATACTTTTTGTCTTTTTCATAATCAATTTCTCCAGTCACCACAATTTGTCCCTGTTGTCTTATCAATAGAAAATAATTTTACAGTTTTATCTGATATTCTACTGAATTCATATGTCACTTCCCCGTTTGGACCTTCATCAGCATCAGTGGCGCTCACTCTAATTATTTCTGTTCCTGAAGGTGTATTTTCAGCCAGAGTGACTTTATAAACAGACTCACTAAACACTGGGACATTATCATTAGCGTCAAGAACAGTGATGTGTATGACAGCAGTGCCAGACCTCTGCGGTGAACCACCATCAGTGGCTGTGAGTATCATATCTATCTCCTTCTGCTGTTCACGATCCAACTCTTTTTCCAACACGAGTTCAGCGTACTTTCCTCCATCCGCAGTATCAAGCACAGTCAATATAAAATGTTGATTTTTCTCCAGTGAATAGCCACTAACGGCGTTGCGCCCAATATCTGAATCATGCGCCTCGTGCAAACGGAATCGCTGGCCTTTAACTGCTGATTCTGTAATTTCAAAGATAATACGTTCATTTTGAAATCGTGGTGCGTTGTCATTTATATCCTCAATTTGCAGAATTATACGGTGCACTTCAAGAGGGTTTTCCAGGACGAGCTCATAACTGAGAATGCAGGGAATTTGTGATCCACAAAGCTCCTCTCGGTCTATTGTCTCTGCCACGATTAAATCACCAGTATTCAGATTGATATCACAGTACCGTTTGCTGCTGTCCTCCGTGTCTATCCGAGCCTTACGAGCAGATAGTGGTTTTATATCCATCCTAAGATCCTTGGCTATATTTCCAATCACATACTGGCGTTTCGTTTCTTCCGGAATATTGTAGCTCAGATCTGAACAGATGGTTTTCAAAGGAAACAAAAGGAAAGCCAAGAAAAACGCAAAGAAAGGAACCGAAAATAATCTGTATTCCATTTTTGAAGAGCTGATGTTGCAAATGCTCAACAGTAAATGACTCTTTGACGATGATATTCCAATAATTCTATCAGCATCGACAGGCGGTTACTCCATTTTGTGCGGCGTTTATTCTAACAGACAGAGCTCATATTGCATACATTACGTGTGGGTGGAGAGACGCATCAGTCTTGGTGAATAGCGACACTGTGAGTATTTTTGGGTCATTGCATCATTCATGTATTTATTAAATAGATAGGGATTAATCAAGTGAAGTTTGATGTTTGTCAACACCTATTATTTTAAAATTCCAATTTACTTTAAAAAAATATATATAGGAAAGAAATTGAAAATGATCACACATTTAAAGATAAAGAAAAGCAGACAGTTCTGGCGCTGTCCATGCTTGTGGTGCTGAAACTGGGTTACCTCAGGAATATTTAACAATAAAAAACTAGCGTAACTTTTACTTCATATTAAATAAAAAAGTAAATTAGGTTTAAAAATTATGTTTATTATGCTGTTCAGCTTCAAGGTTTTTTGTAAGTTTTGACGTATATGTGCAGTGTACTATGAGCCTCAAAGTGGTAATTGTTCTAACACTTTTTTAACAATCTGCGATAGAACTTACAAAAAAGCTAAGTTTGTTTTTAGGCTAAAACTATAACAGAAAATCGCAAGACACCGTTAAATCTGACAGATCTCAAATGCACAGTTTAGGGAATGCCACATAATCTTTTCTAAACATGTTTGAAGAACGCACTTGATCACATAGACAAACAAACAAACAAATAAATATATATATAATTTGTATTTTTACCAGATTTGATGAACGAAATATTGAAGTACTGTTAATGGTGTGCAGGAAGTACACAAATTTATGAAATCAAGAAGTCGCTTCCTGCATAATCTGGTCCATTTAATGAAAACATCTAACATCAGTAACGTTTAATTGTGAGGTATTTCAAAGCTTATTACTGTGCAATATGTATTTCTTTCTGAAGAAATTATCGTGGAAAGTAAGTGAATTAGGGCACGTTTTCAGAGCTACATTACAACAGTCAGTACTGGTGCTGTCCAGACTTGTGTTTCTGAAAGCGAATGACCTCACAGACAGATTCGGCAAAAAAAAACACCTTAATAATTCAGACTTCACCTAAAACAAATGAGAAAATTCGGTTTTAAAATAAGAATGAATGTCTTTGTGTCAGGTATTAAACACTCCTGTAGTACGTTTTAACCTAAATGCTTTGCACCAAAATAATAACTAATCAAAAACAGAAAAATACATAGACTAACTGTTAGAGCTAAGCCCTACCCTAATGATGCTATATACAAATAAAAAATAAATAAATAAATAAATAAATAAATAATGCGATATAGAGTATTAAAGACTGTAGAAAGAAAGAAAGAAAGAAAGAAAGAAAATAGAGAACTACCACGAAGATAAACATATGTAACTGGTCCAAAATTCATCAATGTAATGTGGTATGACGTCATACCAGATACTGATTGCGATTTAAATAGTTTTCATTATAGCAGTGGCATAGATACCCTCAAATGAAAGGCAGGAAATGAAGAGAGATGATATTATACAGAAGTTTGTAATGAAGTGCAGGTTCTCATAAATAACCACCCAGATGTTTTAAACATAAACCGCTTTAAAAAGAAGTACCTGATATAATCATTATCATCTTCATCAACGGAGACACCAGGAAATCCAGTAATTAAAGAGAGTCCAGAAGAGTTTAAATTCTCTTACCTCATCTTCATTTCCTGTAACGTCAAGTGTTATCATGCTCGAGCCAAATTGAATATTGTGCTCCTTTTTCAGAGTCCCACCAGCAGGAAGTGTGTTTTCATTATACGAGCTCACAAACTTAAAGTCACTGGTGCGCGAGCCTGTGGTTAGATACGCGTCATAATTGTAAGAGCTGCGGAGAGTTCCTGCTCCATCCACCTCTGCATAGTTGGGAGGGAGATAGGCGCTGGGAACAGCAACTGCTCCATCAAACAACAGTCTGGGCTTTCTCCTGTGACAAAACTTCACTGCCATGATCAGTATGATGAACGTCAGGAAGAAGGTGGACACACAAACTAGTCCAATGATCAAGTAGGATGTTAATTTAGAGTTGTTGTCCTCATAAGTCATATCTTTAAGTTCAGGAACTTCAGACAGGTTGTCAGAAATTAGTAAATTTACAGCACAGGTTGTAGACAGAGAGGGCTGTCCGTTATCCTTCACTGAAATAACAAGGTTCTGCTTCATATTATCAGATTCAGAAATGTCTCGTTGTGTTTTGATCTCTCCACTATGGAGACCAATGGAGAAAAGTCCCGGATCAGTCGATTTGACAATCTGATAGGACAGCCATGCATTCTGTCCGGAGTCAGCATCTACAGCGATCACCTTCGAGACTAGAGAGCCTGAAAGACTCGCTTTAGGGACCATTTCAGTCATTAAAGACTTTCCATCAGGAACAGGGTATAATATCTGTGGAGAGTTATCATTCTCATCTGTTATGAAGACTTGCACAGTCATGTTACTGCTGAGTGGTGGAGATCCATTGTCTCTGGCAACAACTTTGACAGTGAAGTTTCTGAACTGCTCATAGTCAAATGATCTTACAGCATGAATCACCCCTGTATCTCCATTAATAGACAGAAATGAGGACACTGGGACCCCATTGACTTCACTGGGTACCAGAGAGTACAGTACTGTCCCGTTCTGTCTCCAGTCTGGATCATTTGCACTGACAGAACAGACAGAAGTGCCTGGTTTGTTATTTTCACTTATATAAGCGCTGTAGGACTGCTGCTCAAATACAGGAGGATTGTCATTCACATCTGAGACAAATAAATGAATTGTCATGGAGGTGGATAATGGTGGAGATCCCCCATCTGTGGCTGTGATGGTAATGTTGTAATCAGATTCTTTCTCTCGGTCTAGAGCTTTTGTAGTCACTATAGAGAAATAGTTTTTAACAGATGGGTTCAGTTTGAAAGGAACATTTTGCTGAACTGAGCAACGAATCTGCCGGTTTTCTCCTGAGTCTTTGTCTTGAACATTAATGATTCCCACCTCAGTGCCTGGCTCAGAGTTTTCAGCTACTGGATTATTCAAAGATTTAAGGATGATTCTAGGCGGATTGTCATTAACATCAGTTATATCTATTATAATTTTAGCAGTTGATGCCAATCCAGAACCATCTTTGGCATGAATTCCATTTCATAGTTTTTTCATTTTCATAATCAATTTCTCCAACCACCATAATTTGTCCTGTTGTTTTATCAATTGAAAATAATTTTACAGCTTTATCTGATATTCTGCTGAATTCATAAGTCACTTCCCCGTTTGGACCTTCATCAGCATCAGTGGCGCTCACTCTGATTATTTCTGTTCCTGAAGGAGTATTTTCAGCCAGAGTGACTTTATAAACAGACTCACTAAACACTGGGACATTATCATTAGCATCAAGAACAGTGATGTGTATGACAGCAGTGCCAGACCTCTGCGGTGAACCACCATCAGTGGCTGTGAGTATCATATCTATCTCCTTCTGCTGTTCACGATCCAACTCCTTTTCCAACACGAGTTCAGCGTACTTTCCTCCATCCGCAGTATCAAGCACAGTCAATATAAAATGTTGATTTTTCTCCAGTGAATAGCCACTAACGGCGTTGCGCCCAATATCTGAATCATGCGCCTCGTGCAAACGGAATCGCTGGCCTTTAACTGCTGATTCTGTGATTTCAAAATTAATGCGTTCATTTGGAAATCTTGGTGCATTGTCATTTATATCCTGAATTTGTAGAATTATCCTATGTACTTCAAGAGGGTTTTCCAGGACGAGCTCATAACTGAGAATGCAGGACATTCGAGATCCACAAAGCTCCTCTCGGTCTATTGTCTCTGCCACGATTAAATCACCAGTGTTCAGATTAATATCACAGTACCGTTTGCTGCTGTCCTCAATGTCTATCCGAGCCTTACGAGCGGATAATTGTTTCACATCCATCCTGAGATCCTTGGCTATATTTCCAATCACATACTGGCGCTTCGTTTCTTCCGGAATATTGTAGCTCAGATCATCACAGACGGTTCTCAGAGGAAACAGAAGGAAAGCCACGAAAAACAAAAAGAAAGGACGTGAAAATATTGTGTACTCCATTTTTGAAGATTTGATGTTGCAAATGCTTAACAGTTAATGACTCTTTGACGGATGATATTCCAATATTTTTATCGATGTCGACGGACTGTTACTCCATTTTGTGCGGCGCTTATTCTAATAGACAGAGCCCATACTGCATACGTTAGGTGTGGGAGGAGAGATTCAGCAGTCTGCACGCTTGGTGAATAGCGACACTGTGAGCATTTTTCTGTTCATTGCAACATTAATATATTTATTAAAAAGATTACAGTGATCAACCAAGTTAAGTCTCATGTTCCTAAGCGCTTTTTATTGTAAGATAATTTATATAAATGTGTAGCTATAACTGTATTGGGAAGGAACTAAAAAAATTCACGCTATCAAAGATAAAGTAGGACAGTTCTGGCGCTGTCCAGGCTTGTGGTGCTGAAACCGAATGACCTCTCAGACAATTCATATTAAATCATATTAAATCAACGAGTAAATCCGTTTTAAATGAAAAGGGACGAATATCCCTCTATTCACTGCTTTAGCCATACATATTTCTTAGGTTTTCACATAGATGTACACCTTTAGGCCAACTCCGTCAAAACTAAAAAGCTAAATTTTATTTAATTTTATTTAACTGAAAATCTCAAGTAACTGTTAAATTATGCAGTGATCAAGCACACAACTTCACAAGCCAAAACCATAATATTCCAACATTTAAACACCGCAGTTTTAACAAACAAAAGGCAATAAGGAAGAAAAACAAGACAGAAAATCCTCACAAATAAATCTGCATTTTTTTCTACCAAAATTGATTAATGCAGCATTCAAGTACTTGTAAAGGTGTGAAAGTAGCCTATACATTCATGAGATCCAAAATTCGCGACGAAAAATAATCTGGTCCATTTAAATTGTTTTCATTATATAGTAGTGACAAATGCCTTTTACAGATACGCTGATATTAAGTACCTCAAAGGAGAATATCAATTTTATACAAACATTATTAATACAGCGTAGGTTTCTAATAAATTATCACACAAAACGTTTAAACAGGAGCCGCCTTAATAAAGTACGTGATATAATAAATGCAGATATGGCAAAATAAACAAATAAAAATATGTAGTTAAACGAGACGCCATCAAATGCAAAAATAACACAGTCCAAAGAAGTTAAGCCTTTCTTACCTCATCTTCGTTTCCTGTAACGTCAAGTGTTATCATGCTGGAGCCAAATTGAATATTGTGTTCCTTTTTCAGAGTCCCACCAGCAGGAAGTGTGTTTTCATTATACGAGCTCACAAACTTAAAGTCACTGGTGCGCGAGCCTGTGGTTAGATACGCGTCATAATTGTAAGAGCTGCGGAGAGTTCCTGCTCCATCCACCTCTGCATAATTGGGAGGGAGATAGGCGCTGGGAACAGCAACTGCTCCATCAAACAACAATCTGGGCTTTCTCCTGTGACAAAACTTCACTGCCATGATCAGTATGATGAACGTCAGGAAGAAGGTGGACACGCAAACCAATGCAATGATCAGATATGACGTTAATTTAGAGTTGTTGTCCTCATAAGTCATATCTTTAAGTTCAGGAACTTCAGACAGGTTGTCAGAAATGAGTAGATTTACAGAACAGGTTGTAGACAAAGAGAGCTGTCCGTTATCCTTCACTGAAATAACAAGGTTCTGCTTCATATTGTCAGATTCAGAAATGTCTCGTTGTGTTTTGATCTCTCCACTATGGAGACCAATGGAGAAAAGTCCCGGATCAGTAGATTTGACAATCTGATAGGACAGCCATGCATTCTGTCCAGAGTCAGCATCTACAGCGATCACCTTGGACACCAGAGAGCCTGAGAGAGTCGCTTTAGGGACCATTTCAGTCATTAAAGACTTTCCATCAGGAACAGGGTACAATATCTGTGGAGAGTTATCATTCTCATCTGTTATGAAGACTTGCACAGTCACGTTACTGCTGAGCGGTGGAGATCCGTTGTCTCTGGCAACAACTTTAATGGTGAAGTTTCTGAACTGCTCATAGTCAAATGATCTTACAGCATGAATCACCCCTGTATCTCCATTAATAGATAGAAATGAGGACACTGGGACCCCACTGAACTCACTGGATACCAGAGAGTACAGTACTGTCCCGTTCTGTCTCCAGTCTGGGTCATTTGCACTAACAGAACAAACAGAAGTGCCTGGTTTGTTATTTTCACTTATATAAGCGTTGTAGGACTGCTGCTCAAAAGCAGGAGGGTTGTCATTCACGTCTCCGACAAATAATCTAATAGTTTTAGATGATGTTAAGGGAGGGAGGGGAGCCCTCGTCAGTAGCAGTAATCGTGATATTATATTCAGATTCTCTCTCCCGGTCCAACGCTTCTGCTGTTACCAACGCAAAGTGGTTCTTAATTGACGGTGTTAGTTTGAAATGATCATTCTGCTGAATAAAACATTTAATCTTTCCATTCGATTCTGTATCTTTGTCCTGAACGTATATAACTGCAACTTCTGTACCCACAGTCACATCCTCCATAAGCGGCGTTTTAAGAGATTTAATCATAATAAAGGGAGCATTATCATTGACATCACTTATGTCTACCACTACTTTGGAGGTAGCTGCTAGACCAGCTCCGTCTTTTGCTTTAACTCGGATCTCAAACGAAGGACTGTCTTCAAAATCTAATGGCCCTTTAATTGTTATTTCACCCGATGTGGGATTTATTGAAAAAATAGACTTTGCATTTACTGGCATGTGACTAAATTCATAAGTAACATCTCCGTTTGCTCCTTCATCAGCATCACTGGCACTCACAGTAACCACAACTGAGTCTACTGGAAGGTTTTCAGGGACACTCACCTTATATACTGGCTGAGAAAAAACTGGTTTATTGTCATTAATGTCCAGAACGCGGATTTGTATAACTACAGTACCTGATTTCTGAGGATTGCCCCCGTCATAAGCTGTCAAAATAAGAAAATGCTTGTCTTGTTTTTCACGGTCCAATTCATGCTCCAACACTATTTCTGCATATTTACCAGTTTCAGCACTAGACTGTACAGCTAAACTAAAATGCGGGTTATTTGAGAGTCTGTAACTTTGTACTGAATTTATTCCGCTGTCTGGGTCCACAGCCTCGTCGATGGAAAACCGAGAGCCTTTAACCGCGGACTCTGGGATATCTAATTTTACCTCACTGTGGGGGAAGGCCGGGTTGTTGTCGTTTATGTCTTGAATTTCCAGGGTTATACGGTGTAATTCAAGCGGGTTTTCCATGAAGAAATCAAAAGCTAATGTGCACAAAGGCTTTTGTCCGCAGAGCTCTTCTCGGTCAATCCTTTCATTTATAACCAGTTCCCCATTCTGCACGTTGATTTCACAGTAGCGGCTTCTTCCATCAAACTCAATCCTTGGACTCCGTGAGGAAAATGTATCCCTATCAACTCCTAAGTCGTGCGCAATTTTGCCGACCATTGACCCTCGCTTCATTTCCTCTGGAAAGGAATAACGAATATCTCCCAAGCATAATGAAACAGCGAATGAATAAAGGACAATGGCTTTCCACATTGATCGCCGCGACGGATATGCATTGTATTCCATAAGTAAAGGCGGAGGAAATTCTCAAAGACAATTTAATAGGCTTATTATTAAGATATATATTGTCCTCATACACAAACAGCAGTGGTCTGAACATGAGAGGTGTGATCTGAAAATAGGATGCAAAGCAAATGGGTGGACCGATGAAAAAATCCCAGCACAGATCAACAGCGACACTCTGCGTAGTGTGAAAATATCTACAGGCTTTTTTTTTTTTTTTTTTAAGTCAGTACACTCATTTAATTTTTAAAGGTTAAAAGGAATATAGTCTACAACTTCTGGATGTTGATAATGGTCATGTGAAATTTGAATAAGGCTCAGGAGCAAACAGAAGCCAATACTATGATTTATTTTGTTACTGGAAGATACAACTAGCAAAAGTTTTCCTTAAACACTAACAGCTGTGTAAATCAAAGAAAATGCATTCTAGAATTTGAAAACTACTATTTAAAAATGGAAATTCAACGGCAGCTGTGTTTCCAAGTCACAATACAGACAGGCAAAAGTTATGGATTAAAACAGATATTTACCTCTGTACACTCTCCTTCGTCAGACAGGCGCAACATATTAGAATCGATGTCACTCTTCATCAGAGTCCCAACAGCAGGAAGTGTGTTTTCATTGTACGAGCTTACAAACTTAAAGTCACTAGTGCGAGAGCCTGTGGTTAGATATGTGTCATAATTGTAAGAACTGCGGAGAGTTCCTGCTCCATCCACCTCTGCATAGTTGGGAGGAAGATAGGCGCTGGGAACAGCAACTGCTCCATCAAACAACAGTCTGGGCTTTCTCCTGTGACAAAACTTCACTGCCATGATCAGTATGATGAACGTCAGGAAGAAGGTGGACACGCAAACTAATGCAATGATCAAGTACGACGTTAATTTAGAGTTGTTGTCCTCATAAGTCTTATCTTTCAGTTCAGGAACTTCAGAAAGGTTGTCAGAAATTAGTAAATTTACAGCACAGGTCGTAGACAGAGAGGGCTGTCCGTTATCCTTCACGGAAATAACAAGGTTCTGCTTCATATTGTCAGATTCAGAAATGTCTCGTTGTGTTTTGATCTCTCCACTATGTAGACCAATGGAGAAAAGTCCCGGATCAGTAGATTTGACAATCTGATAGGACAGCCATGCATTCTGACCAGAGTCAGCATCTACAGCGATCACCTTGGAGACTAGAGAGCCTGAGAGAGTAGCTTTAGGGACCATTTCAGTCATTAAAGACTTTCCATCAGGAACAGGGTATAATATCTGTGGAGAGTTATCATTCTCATCTGTTATGAAGACTTTCACAGTCACGTTACTGCTGAGTGGTGGAGATCCGTTGTCTCTGGCAACAACTTTGACAGTGAAGTTTCTGAACTGCTCATAGTCAAATGATCTTACAGCATGAATCACCCCTGTATCTCCATTAATAGATAGAAATGAGGACACTGGGACCCCATTGACTTCACTGGGTACCAGAGAGTACAGTACTGTCCCGTTCTGTCTCCAGTCTGGGTCATTTGCACTGACAGAACAAACAGAAGTGCCTGGTTTGTTATTTTCACTTACATAAACAGCATATGTCTGTAACTCAAACGTAGGAGAGTTGTCGTTGATGTCTGAAACTTGTATGTTTAGAGTTATATTGGAATGTAATGTGGGCGTTCCTCCATCCGTTGCTGTTATTGTTACGTTATAATTTTCGATTTGTTCCCGATCAAGCGAACGAGTTGTAGTGATGATAAAATAAGACTTGATGTATGGCTGTAGTTGAAATGGCAGACTTGTCGGAATGGAACAACTAACCCGGCTGTTTTCACCGGAGTCTTGGTCCTTCACGTTTATTACAGCGATCTCTGAACCGGGTGGGATGTTTTCTGGGATTTGGTTTTTCAGAGACTTTACAGATATAACAGGCGCGTTATCATTGACGTCATCTATTTCAATAACAACTTTACAGTGGCCTGTCTGACCTCCACCGTCCTCCGCCTGCACTTCCATCTCATACGAGGAGGACTTCTCGTGGTCCAGATGTCCAATTACAGATATTTCTCCAGAATGTTCGTCAATTTTAAACAGTTCTTTTGTGTTGTCAGATAGGTGATTGATATAATACGTTATTTGTCCATTTGCACCCTCATCCACATCGGTCGCAGTGATTTTCATGACAGAAGTTCCAAGTGCTGCATTTTCAGATAAACGAGTATCGTACAAAGGCTGCGAAAATACTGGTGCATTATCATTCACGTCTATCACAAACACTTCAATAACAACAGTTCCAGATTTAGGAGGATTTCCCCCATCCACCGCAGACAATATCAAGGAATGCTCTGCTTTTGTCTCTCTATCCAGGCTGTTTTTCAAAACAATGTCCACATACCTGTCTTTGTTTGATTTTGTATCAACAACAAAATGTTTGTTTTGACTAAGAATATATGTCTGGACTGAATTCATTCCCACATCCAAGTCCCGTGCCCGAGCTATTTGTAATTTACTTCCAGTCGGTGCTGCTTCGCTTATCTCCAGCTTAATTGAATCTTTGGGGAAAACAGGAGAGTTGTCATTAATGTCCTGGACCTCCAAAACAACGTTATGAAGCTCTAAAGGATTTTCGAGAACAAATTCAAAGTGCAGGAGGCAGGGGGAGGTCGTTCCGCACAGCATCTCTCGGTCGATCCTTTCCGAAACAAAAAGATTTCCAGAATCTAGGTCTACTTCACAGTATCTTTTATCCCCTTGGTAATCCAAACGGGCTTTGCGAAACCTCAAGCGATTAGAATCCAAATTAAGGTCCTTACTGAGACTTCCAATAACATATTTTGTCTTTGTTTCCTCCGGCACAGAATACCGAACATCAGCAGCGGTAATGCAGAAGAGAAGCGATGTTATCCATAATCTCCATTTGGCCAAACACAATTTAGACGTTTTCGACATTTTTACTGTTGTTATACAGTAAATCGTTCTTTAGAAGTGCTCACAAACAACTGATTTATGTCGTCGACCGCACTGCTATTTCGGACAAATGTTAACAGAGCAGAAAAATACCCGCACCAAATGGGTGTGTTCTTATGCCCAAAAAAAGCAGAGTTGGTCAACAGCGACGCTGTGTGGTTAAATTGAGTTTAGGCTTAGTCTGTGAGGTTTAAAGGTGTGCAGACATTCCATATTTACAGATATGTTTCTGAAAATGTACATTTAAATCCACATTTTCATTATTACTTGGTATGTCACGGATAATGCTGAAAAAAAGTATTATTTCTGAATAAGAAGACCTGGTTAATATAATAATAATAATAATAATAATAATAAACCTAAATATACACGAAATATTATCTTTCGTTCACACATCAGATAAACCACAAAAACCAAAATACCTACTAATAGGTGATTACAGTCTTTATTTTAATTTAGACTTTTCATTTACGTGATCATTTATGTTGATAAAAAGTCATTTCAATTTCATTTAACTTTTTAGAGCATGTGTTGATATAGTTCATTCCAGCTACACACGCCACAAAAGCATGCGCTTTCAGCACCATGGACAGCGCGCTCCGTATAGTCGCGTTATAATGATTTGGGAAAATATTCTACGTTTAATATACGGAAATAAAATAATAAATGAAAAGTTAAAATATAAAAGTACAAATTAGGCCTAAAAATGGAAACAATATAATAATAACTGATAGAGAAGTCAATGCACTACATTAGCTAAATGGTAAAATTCAAACGAAACAACCTGTTTGTGTCCTGAACTGCACACATCTGGTATCCTGTATAACAGTCAGCAGCCTACATATGTTGTACATTTAAACAGAAATGTTCCAAGTTCAGTGCCTCATCTTTGAGTTTTATGTGTACAACGAATAAAAAACAGAATATTACAGAAACATCAAATGCGATTCGAAAGATAGCAGTTTCAACGCACACATAATTATTCTTCACTACTGTAGGGGTGATAGCGGACGGTTGCAACACTTTTTGCATTGCCCTTATAGTTTCTCAGAGATTGTTTGTAGTAGAAAGCCAAAATATTAATACAATAAAGTCACATCTGTCAGCTACTCACCCACATTCCTGTACACAGACAAAGTCAAGTGTTGCAACTGACCCCACAACACGGGACGAATGAATGAATGAATGAATGAAAATATGACTTCACAATGCTTCGGGCAATCTATAATAATAATAATAAAAAAAAGGATGATCACGTGTGGCTTATTATAACTGCCCCTAATGCATCCCCACTCTCCTGTCCCGTATTTCCACTCAAAGTCTTGCCGTTCATGTTCACGTTACTTCAAATAATTTTCCTCCCAAACATGTGAACAGAACTTAATCCTTCTGTTTTACTCCCTGGAGAAGAACAATAACGACAGTATGTTTCAGAAGATTTATGATCTGTGCAGGTGAAACATTCAGCTCCATCTTCTTTGAATAGTCACTGAAAGTCTTGCAAAGAAAGCTCAGTCAAGCCAACATATGGCCTACCATATGACCTAAAGTATTAGGTCAGCGCATCTGATGTTTAAGATAAAAATGCATGCGGGGTAATTTTATTTTTAGTGCAGATGAACATATATTTAACAGAGAAAATATTCAAGCCAATGCTGTTACTGTATTACTAACGATACAGACAGTCAAAATAAAAACCACAGATAAATCTCCAATACTTATGAAAGAAAACTTTATTTGTGATTTATAAACAAAACACATTACCAGATTTCATAAAGTAATATAAAATAATAAACACCATTACACTGATGAGCAGGTGTACAAAAAATTTGTCCAACAGATTTGCACTGTCAAAGTCAAAAGCATAGTGCCACTTAGGCACTGGATGAATTGATATATAATTACTACACACAAGCAGAATACATAGACCTTTTTATTTCCTGTTTTATCATTTTTTATTTTTTTTATTTCTTTTTATTTTTTTTAAGGGAGAGGTTTATATCATAGGGAAGTATGAACTGGCTCACATTACAGTGTTATTGATTTCAAAGCCTAGCACAAAATGAAGGATTGATCCTTTTAAGTTGCAAAAATCAAAAGGTTGTAACGAAAAGCAATTTAGACCATAACACTACAGCATTACATATACCTAGAATGTTTATGTTAATGTTGATTGCAACAGAGCCGACATCGTTTCGGTGTCTTCTTTTTATGCTCTATGCGTGTATGTAATCAGTGTATGTTTGTGTATGAATAATTTGCTTTATGTCTACATACTTCAGCAGAGACGATACACATCTCTAGTTCCATCATAAATGAGAAAAAATAATTATGAAAAACATATCTGTTCATTTATATCTATATATAATTTCTGTTTTAATTGCGTTTAACATGCAAAACAGTCACTTGGTGATCTGACAGCACTGAACCACACCTGAAAGAGACTCAAGTGAGAGTGCGTGTGTGTGTTTATATGTGTGTGTGTGTATGTCTGTATGTTTTGTGATGGTACGGTCTCATAGCAGCACGAACATCTCTCCTTTACTGAACAGTATCTCTACAGACTTAGAAGGGAAAGTAAGGAGAGATGTGCTCCCTCTTAAAAACAGAAACTTTAAGCATGATATCCGAATGTTAAGAAAACATTCCCATTATTTACAAAATTTGAATCAACAACTATGGAACTGTCATGAAGCTAATTCTCATCATTGATTATATACAGTAGAAAAACTCTGCACTGCCCAGCACTGTGGTCTCCTCACTCTAATCTCCACCCAACCTTTATTTTTGCCCTAGAAAGCACCATATGCTGTAGTTAAACATGTCCATAAGCATGGCTGCATAGTCCATGGTGGTTCAACTGCTGTGAGAGCATAAACACTGGTGTGTCTTGAGTGTGTGTGTGTGTGTGTGTGTACACATGTAGGGGCCAGTACCTGTGCTTATGTTTCCAACAGAAGGAGTGACAATAATATTGGCTTGATTTTTCTGCTCTTTCTTGTCACATTGTACAATACGAGCCACCAGGGGGCAGTACTGACATGGGGCCAGCAATGCATACCAGATAAAGGGAGGTTGGCAACATCGGGTATGCGAAAGTTACAAGCAGTAGCTAAGGGCAAGTAGCTGGACTAAGACATAAAGCTGGCAGGAAGTGGGATGACGTCTATCAAACATTCAAAACAGCAGCAAAGGAAGTGGGTGTGTTTTGAAGCCACAAGCATCCATTCTACTATTTTACAGACTTTTGAGAGGCTGTTGTGCTTCAGTCCCGTGGTGATTTTAGGTGTACAGCATGTGGACAGCCTGTTCATGGTGTGTTATGCATTAGAGAGCAAGAGCGCACATCAATTTGTGATTTGTATTTGTACAAACCGTGGGTGTGCATGATTTTGGACTGTATAAGGTGAGATTTACTTGCTCTTAGAAAATATACTGAGTAAAGCATCATTCTGAGTTTTCAGCATTACTTTGGGAGCAGTACAGAAGAGTTATCAATGTGCCCTGTTATAGGATTTTTGTGAGTGTAAAGCAAGTGATTTCGCTGCTACATTCCCATCTCTGTAGGCATTAATTTCTGATCTGCTCTGGAAATCAGACACAAAGTTTTCCTTTACAAAGTTTTGTTTCCAGCAGATCAAGGTGTGAGATGGGGCCAGGGGTGGTTGTTTCTTTCCCATTGCCGTTGAGGAAGGAAGGCAGGGATGGAGTTAGAGAAAACTCTTGGTATGGCATGAGCTCATAACCAGTTTAACTGGATTATTTTGATCCTTTTAAAAGAGGAGAGGAACTTCCCTCATCATGGTTGAAAATGTCATTTACAAGGTGCGAGTGGGCTTGGTTTGCATTTTGCAGACTGGAGTGCTTTCTTAGACATCGCTGATTAATTTCTGCGCCTGAACTAGAAAAATAGCCAATCAGAGTCACAGGTTCTCAGGGTTAATTTGCGATTTTTCTCTTCTTTCTTGAACTGGAATTGTTAAATAAGGTATACAGAAGGAATTTCTCCTCTCTTTACGTTTTCAGTATTTTTGGTTTTCTCTTTCTGTCAGCGTTTGCTACAAACTGAAGTTAATAGCTGTGATATTATAGTGGGACGTTCTTTGTTACTCCTCGCCATCATCTTTTCCTTTATCCTTCTTGTCCTTCTTCTCCTTCTTCTTCTTTTTCTTCTTCTTAGACTCCTCTTTCTTTCCGAAGGTGATGAACTCGCCCTTATCATCAACGGCACCTGGGTCCTGCCGGATGGAGATGATGGCAGGAGAGCCGGGAATGATGAAGGCTTCAGGCGGGATCTCTCCCGGCTTCAGGGCTTGTGGAGGACCGTAGCCGGGGCCTGCACCGTAGCGAAAGCTCCAGCTGTTACTGTTGATTCCGGCTCCAACAGGAGGGGACAGCTGCCCCTCTCCCTCCCCATCTGAATGAGAAAAAATTACAATGATTAGATCATATCTTCATTACTTTCCTCATATAAATTAAGATACTGAGTCACCTAAAGGACATAACTGAGGATTAAAACCCAAAATAAGATGACACAAATACTAATTCCTAGTTGTCTTGAGATGTAGACACCTAACAGTTGGTTTCTGCAACTGACTACATATTCAATTCAAGTTTTATGAGCTTTCAGTGAAGAAAGCCCTAAATTTCTAGTAGCAGAATTCATTTTTGATATTTTTAGTGAGATATAAATGTCAGAGTGATGCAATTATCCTGATATTATAGAAAAAAAAATCTTGTTAAAGAATAAAATTCTTTAAACAAGTTCGGCATAATGTTTTAAATTATTTTTTTAGAATAAAATAACTGGATTTGGGAAGTAACATGCTAATATCTGTGATTAATATTTACCCTTTTTTTTAAATAAATCAACTTCCCTAAAAAACATCTTATTCAAAACAGCTTATTCATTTTTGCATTTTTCTTGTCGTGCAACCAACAAAGTAATGAGTAAATCAACATTCTAGAGGAAATCTTTAGAAATCTTAAAACGTAAAAAAATAGGAATAAATGTGAAAAATAAATACACTAAAATGTATTTGAAATACCTTTATTTCATGCTCCATATACTACAAATACATTTACATATTTATATACATAATACAAATACCCTGTAATTACTAAACTGGTATATAATTACTAAAGTCTGCTAAATTGGAACAACTAATTTTGTACTTAATGCACTTTAATTGTACTTAAGTAATGTTGAAGTCCAACTGAAGATAGACTGAAGTGTATTTTGATATTTGATACTTCAGGCACACTTCAAATGTCTTGCATTTAAAGACCAATATTATTATTAAGATCGTACAATCCTCATCAGTAGTGACATTAATACACATTTTAGAATTCATATTAAGAAATGTGAATTGCACATAAGTAGTCCTCTAAATAAAGTTTAATTAAGATTTTTATATCAGTAAGTCTCAAGTCAAATGTCAATGTTATATGTTATTAGATTTTAACTATACTTAGTATGAAATAAACATTTTAAATATACTACTTTTTTACTGGGGTTACGACTGTCTCAAAGTCAATAATGCTCTGAAAATATCAGATAATTTAGTTATAGTTTTAATTTGACATAACAAAGCAGGGTTAGTTGCGGTTGTAAAATGTAATGTGGTGCGAGTCCCCAAAAACAATTTATGAGTAATATTTTTAATAAGAATTCATGACATTCATAAATAAATTAAATAATTAAAATATATAAATATGAAATGAAACATGCAAATAAATAAATAAAAAGATAAATTATTATTATTATTATTATTATTATTATTATTACTACTTAATGGTTACACCACAACTACACAACCAAAAAAAAAAAAAAAAAACTTTTTTCCACAACTACATGAAACTAACATGAAACTTCTTTCCAGAAATGTATGCCAAAAATAATTTGCATACAAAACATGATTGGAGAAGCACATTTGGTTTTCCTTTTCTAACGCTGATCTAAACCTACAAGTAATACACATTGAAAGAGAGACACAGCATCACTCTGGAGTGCACTTTCATACAATGTTCATGTTTGAAAGTGTACTACCCCAGCAGGGACAGAGAGCTGAGTCCGGAGTGAGAGACTTATGTACTACTTTCCCTACAGAAGCAGGGCTCTTTGCCACACCAGTTACTCTATGACCTACTTTCATTTCTGTGTTTTATTTAGATCTCACCATGGCCCTGAAATGCAATTCTGTTTGTTTTTGATCTGTATTATGACAGTACCGCATGGCTTATTTCAATAAATGCAAAACCTAGCAGGGATTATCCATTTTGATATTATTTCCTCAGCTTAAATGAATCTGCATGGGTGGATTGTGCATCTATGTGTGTGCGCAACAACTAGACTAAATTCGGAATCCTTCTCCTGCTCAGTTTCAGGCACACGTCTAAATTTAGACATGTCAAATCCTGGCATTAATATGCAAACTGCTCTGTTTTTTTTGTTGTTGTTTTTTTTTCTACGGCTACTGATAACTGCTCAAAATTTTGAACTTTCTGGAAATATATCACCTTTCCATCCAGACAGAACACTCATGGTACACAGACGGTACAGAAAAGAGTCAATGATTGAGTGTTACATGCACACGTTCACAGAAGCACTGTGTGCCGCCCCCTGGGCTTGACAGATCACATTTGGCTGAGAAGGTCAGAAATTGTGGTTTAGAGTGGTAGCATTTACTTACAGAGTGGTCAGATCTCTAGTGAGAGAGTAACTCATGTGTTCATGTGTTAGTCACACCTCACTCCATCTCCCTGTGGCTTTCATTATGGCAGCAATATCAGTGCATGTGTGCGTCTGTGTGTTGAGTTTCATGTCAGAGCAGGTCAACTGAGCAGACTAGTTCTCGTCCTCATGAGACTAAAGAGAAGATGGGCAGGCTGGAGCTGGAAGCAACAGTCTAAAACTGACTTTCATTGCATTTCTCTCTTTGTTGTACAGGTCAGTGACAAATAAGAGTCCACATTAGATAGGTAGATTTTGCAATGTTTTTCAGCTGTTAATAAGTAAAGCAGTTCTCTTAAAATGATTTTTCCCCAAAGAATTAAATTAAATTAAATTAAAATAGTTTGGGTTTTCTTTTTAAGAATTTTATTCATGTAATAAAGCTCTTTTTTATTATGATATCAGGAAATTTGTTACATTGATACTTCGACTTTATGCCAAATTTATTTTATTCCAGAATTTTAAAACATGTCATAAAACATGTTTTCAAGTCATTGTATGTACAAAGTGGATTTTTGTAAATGTATTTTTTTTTAATAAATTACTATACTCTTTGTAAAAATAAAAGTGATAAATAATAGTATTTTCATTCCTGAATATTTCTGCTTGTTGTGGTTGCATGTGGTTGCACCACATGACTTTAGTTCTGTTTTTCAACTATTAATAAGCAGTAAAACAGTTATTATTTTTATACTTTAAAAAAAAAGTATAAAAATGATTATACAGAATTATTTCAGCTTTTCTTTTCTTTTCTTTTCTTTTCTTATGATTTCTGGATACTTACATTACTCTGAAACTGTAAATTTATGGCAAATTAATTTTATTCCAGAAATTATGCTATGCTGACTGATATGCTTATATATATATATATATATATATATAATAAAATAAAAATAATATAAAAATAATTATATATATATATATATATATATATATATATATATATATATATATATATATATATGTGTGTGTATATATATATATATATATATATATATATATATATATATATATGTATATATATATATATATATATATAATTTTGCATAATCATTTATAATTATATATATATATATATATATATATATATATATATATACACATATATATATATAATTATAAATGATTATGCAAAATTATTTCAGCTGTTATTATATGACATAATATGATATTAGGATAGTTATATCACTCCGAAACTCTGAATTTATAACAAATTAATTGTATTCCAGAAATTCTAAATATGCTAATCATAGAGGAAGTCTTTTCAAGTCATTGTATGTATGAATTTAATTTTTATGTTACATAATAAATTAATTAATTTGGAAAAAGAAAAAAAAAATCATGTCACTGACCCCTACATATATGCACATATGTCTTGATATTCAGTCAAGATCGTGATAGATTTTATCTTGGAATTTATTTATTTATTTATTTATTTATTTATTTATTTATTTATTTATTTGCCTTAATTGTGACCAGAGAGATTATTCATCAATTGGTCAAGATTATTTTTCTAGATTATTTTTCCTTTTAAATATATACTTTTTTTTTTCTTCCATAAATCAATGATATTGGTCATCATGATAATCTTATAATTTTAGTGCAATGTTAACAAAATGACATATGCGAGTATCCAACCACATATTAAACCACAATACCAATATATACACAGTTTTTTTTTTTTTTTTTTTTACATGGTAAGTAGCCATTTTGGATATTTGAGGTTTATGCCTGACAGCAACAACATAGAGCAGCATTATGTATTATATTGCTTGTCAGTGCGGCCAGACAAATGTATGCATTTAAAGACAAATACGTGATTTAACACAAATCCATGTGTTTGATGCATATGTGCTACTTTTTGTGCTATTTTTGGTCTCTTTAGGCCTCCGGTCTTTATTTTTTCCTGTGATGTTTCTACCTCTCTTTTTCTCTACCTTCCATTCCTCTCCCCATCCACACCTTGCTCGTTCTTCCATTTTGAGTGCGGCTGGTTGCCATGGAAACCTCCTCCCCCATCCCCGCTCGCCCACTCCCAGCTGCTCCTGCTGCAGTATCTAAGATTCACTGTTGTTGCCTGGCAACAAGTCACACAGTGTTTCCTAGCAACAGGACCACCGGAGGGGTCTGCCAATCCTGAACCTCTGTGCATCTCCAACCCCCGCATCCCCCCTCTTCTCTTTCAGCATCACTCTCATTCTATCATCTCTTTCCTCCTCTATTACTCGCCGTCTCTCTGCATCCCACATGCTTTATCTTTTTTAAATGACTCTCAGTATAGCATCCTCATATATCTTTTCCTTTCTACGTCACATTCATCTGTGTCTCATTTTCCTGCTTGGCCTCTTTTCCGCCCCTCCTGTTCCCATGACCTCAACCGTGTTGTAATTTACAAGCACTTACACAACACACCTGTGTTGCCTCAATAACACAATAATCACTATTTAGTTGGAAAGCTAGTCTGGTTTTCATAAGTCTTTCAGATTTACGGTGTGTAGTTCATCCTTCTGCTTCACCTCTCTGCAGCTTGCTAATAAAGAATCAATGGATTTCTTTTTCTCCTCTCCTCTTTTCGCTCTGTGCCTCTCTCGATCTGTCCCACTTTATCCGTTTCTTCCTACTGTCTACCGTCATTCCAGTTCAGCTCTGCTCTATCAGCCTGTCAATATCTCTACCATCCACCACCCAGGAGACCTGCCACTCTTCCTTCATTCCTCTAATGGCACATTAGATTGATCGGCCTCTGTCTATCTGGCTGATCTTTGAAGAGAAGCATATCTCAGTAATGCAAATTCAATAACCCCAAACAGGCCTCATGCATCACAATATTTAGATACTTTGGTTCTGAACCTCAGCAGAGTAAATGAAAGATGTCATTCGAGCACACTGGACACGTACACACTGCGGCTAAATTGGGTTGTCAGTTTACCTTTTAATGTTTAATTTTGTTCTGTACACACACAGTTTAGTAATTTATAGGAGTGACAACCACATTCTACAAATTAATTAACTGCTAAAAAAAAAAAATCAGGTAGTGACAAACCTGACAATTTACACAAATTCTATTAGGGTGCATTTCCCAAAAGCATCACCAACTATAGTCTCAAGTTCATTTGTTACCAACATAGTTCTAATATTCAGTGTTTCCCAAAACCATGGCTCAAATGAACATTCGGAAACAGCACTGCAAACCTGCGAGGAACTACAGCTCTCAACCTGTCCTAGGAAGCCTAGTTCATGCAGTACAATCTATATCTTAAATACATTTACATATTTATGTGATTAATAAAAACCCTGCAACTGACCCTTCGCAAAGACCCGCCCCCCTTTGTTACTGTTGCTATGTCCGACAACCCATGGCGCTCTCATGCCACACATCATGTTCTCACGCAGTGAAAAATACATTGCGGAGCAAAGAGGAAACTGACAACATGCCGACAGACAAGACAGGGCTGAATTTCCCAAAAGCATCATAAGTTGATCATAGCTCCATTGGTGACAATGGTTTTACAATCAACTTAGGTTACTTTTGGTATGAAACAAAGTCTCAGCTTTCGAATGTTGTCATTTTGTAAGAAATTCAAACAATAAATACCGTTTTGTGGCTCTTTAATGTGTCGTGACAGATCTCTGTAGAAAATCAGTTCAAGCAGCACGTGAACCGATCAGTTCTTCCTCTTTACTAGTTATAGCACAAAATAAACATGAATGAACATCAGCAGGTATCTTGCTTCAACCACAGAAAGACATCAATACACACCATTTTTTAAGTTTAAGTCCACAGAAGTTATTCTACTCTCCTGTTTGTTTGTCAGACAAAATGGCAGATTCTGTGTTATGATTGGTCCGATCGCCTATCAGTCAAACTCCCTGCAAAGGGTTAATTGTACTTTTGGTATACTAAAATGGTATACTTAAAGTTTGCTAAAATTAAACAACAAATGTTGTGCGTTAACACGCTGTCCCCGCAACAAGGGCAATATGACAGCTTTGTCACAATGACACCGATATGACCTTTGAAGCCCTATCAGAATTGTTGCGCGTCTTCGAGCAACACAGCAGTGGTTTAGTTTCTGAATGAATCTGCGTTTTTAATGAATCTGCGTTTTGAACGATTCATGAATGACTCATTAAAACATTTACTGCCAAATGCTGGCAGATTTAGTTTCTTATTTAGAGTATCATTTTATAAAAAAAAAAAAAATAATAATAATAATAAATAAAATAAAAAATATAAAAATAAAAATAATAAAAATAAAATCATTAAATGGATTCTCTCATCATTAACTCACCCTCATGTCGTTTCAAACCTTTCTTATGTGGAACATAAAAGAAGGTATTTTGAAGATTGTTGGTACCAAAGCTGTTTTGATTACCAATGATGACTTGCATCGTATGAACAAATAATACTGAGATGTTTCTCAAATTATCTTCTTTTCCATAGTTTACGTTAGGCCGTTGCAGCCTAAATGTTTAGGGGAGCGCGGGGCACAAACTAACACAGGGTTAAATGTTTCCACACATGCTAGCATAACCAAATTTACTCGTTGCCATAGCAACACTATAAAGAGAAAAAGTGCAGCAAAATTTAAAAGCCTTTTGAAGATATCGCTGAATATTTATTTTACCACAGTAAAAGTAAATTTCTGGCTGCAACACAATTTTTCATCTCAGTTTTTAGTTTTCATTTAAAATTAGACAAATTTGCTATTATTTGAATCTCCAATCTGCTATGTATCAGTTTAGATAGTTTATTAATGCTTCACAAACCAGCAGAAGACACTAACCAGTTTTAAAATCCAGTTGTGCAGATGGGGAACGTTATGGGATTATTTTTGTGCCAATAAGAATGAACGTAACTTTGTAAAACTGAACGTAACTTTCCAAGAAACGATCAAAAATATGCCACTGCAAAAGAAGAAAAACACAATGAAAATGAAAAAATGAACTCAGTCGTAATTTAACATGCTCTTCAAATATGCTTCATTCTTTGTTAATGATTTTCAAAGAATCGTTTTCGCGAATCATGGATTCTGAATGCGTTGCCACAGCTTTCGCTTTTTCGCAAATTTTCGTTTGCTGTTTTGGCACAAACCTCTCGTGGGGGCGGGCTTAACAGCGATCTACTCTGATTGGCTAATGAGCTTTTGATGGACAGTTGCTCTCTGACCTGGAATCACAGACGGTGACGTCAGTGGCGCGCATATTGCGGTGTGCAATATGTCGTGCTTTGTTTATATTAAGTATTAATGTTATTAGTATTTCACCTACGGTCGTCTCTTAGTTTCTAAAGATGAGCTCCCAGGAGAGACACGGAGCGGCATCATCTTCCACCTCAGCTTGTCCCTCAGGACAGCTTGAAGTAAGTTCCTGTTGCTAAAGTAACGTTAATCAATAACATCGATAAAAGTTTTATTCATGTACAGTGTGCAACAGTTCTGATAGTTTCTATAAACAAAGCACGATGTATTGCACACCGCAACAACTTTCCAATATGTGCGCCACTGACGTCACCGTCTGTGCTTCCATTTCAGAGAGCAACTGTCCATCAAAAGCTCATTAGCCAATCAGAGTAGATCGCTGTTAAGCCCGCCCCCACGAGAGGTTTGTGCCAAAACAGCAAACGAAAATTTGCGAAGCGTAAGCGAAAGCTGTGGCAACGCATTCAGAATCCATGATTCGCGAAAACGATTCTTTGAAAATCATTAACAAAGAATGAAGCATATTTGAAGAGCATGTTAATTTCGTGCGACTGAGTTCATTTTTTTTCATTTTCATTGTGTTTTTCTTCTTTTGCAGTGGCATATTTTTGATGGTTTCTTGGAAAGTTACGTTCAGTTTTATAAAGTTACGTTCATTCTTATTGGCACAAAAATAATTCCATAGAACGTCGTATACACAATCTAAACATCATGTAATTAATTTGATTAAAAATGTTAATTGACTGACAGCCATAATTTTAGTATATTTGATTGGGCTAAAATGAACTATTGCAAGTATACTTCAGGGACACTTTAAATATCTTACATTTAAAGATTGTAAGACTGACAGAAATATGAAAATGCATTTTAATATTATGAAATGTGCATTGTGCAATAAAGAAATATTTCAAATAAAGTTTAATTATAATTTTATATAATTATTCATGTGCAGTGCAATAAATCACATGGAACTTAATACGTCTTGACACATTTGTGTTGCCAGATCTTGCTAGAAAAAAATAAATAAATACTTTTGAAAAAGTTGACTTGCTTCATCACTTTATGGATGAAGACAAGCCCAAAGGCGCTTAATGTGCATAGCTTAGAATAAGTGGACATGGCAACACTTTAATAGTGCACTCTGAAAAGCACATAAATAAATAAATAAATGTAAAATCGCTAAACATAAGTCTTTGGTTCGGGGATTTAGGTGATTCACTCCTGTATTTAAATGCGATTGTCACTTCTGTGTGTACTTGGCCAGTGCGTGCTTACCCAAAATAAACACATTTGGTTCATTGTGTCAACTAATGATTATATTGCCTAATTATGTGCTGAAATGAAGCATTTGAGAGAAATGAAATCCTGTCAGGGAAGGACTAGCCTTGATACACCATTAACAAAGAATAGACTTCGGTGGAAGAAGAGAAGGAAAATATGCTAGTAGATCTATAAGAATGACACGCTATGGACCACAACAAGTCACTGTCTGGAGTCACTTGCTAGTTCCATTAAGTCTGAAAAAATTAATGGAAAAGCTCAAGCCAGACTTGCAGACTTGTTCCCTGTCATTTTAGATCTCGGGAACACTATTGCAATACAAAGAGACAACGCAAAGTACATCCTGTACTTAGATTGAGGATTTTTCAGGACACGTGAGACTGTAAAAGAGCAAGAAGAGGACAGAGAGAAAGAAAGAGCTGACATTTTTTTGGATGAATAAACCTAACCTGCTTTAAACAGGTTGTTTTAAACATGCATGAATCCATGTCAGTTTGAATCAGCTTCAATTTAGGTCAAAAGTTTTAGTCGGTCTTGATTTATTCCTAAGATTCATTACAAAAAATCCAGAATCACCATATGCATTAGGCATATTCATTAAAACAGATGTAATAGGTTGATGAACATGATAATTTTGCTAGAGAGAAAATTACTAGATTAGCAAGAGCATGAAGTTTTGCAAGAAGATGATGGAGTCGTTGGTTTCGGATGATTAAATTTTAATTACACTACGGACGTCTTTAAGATGTGACCTCACCTGCTGCACTGGAGACTGTGGGCCAGTTCTGGACCAGCATGCCTTGCGCTCCCTGCATCACAGCTGATGCCTCCTCCATATGGACAGAACTAAAATCAAAATCAATTAGCATGTCATTAGTCTTGAAATATCACACATCCAGAGTGCTATTAAAAATACATAGAAGTAAAACTGATATGAAAATATTTTACATGAAAATACAGGCTGTGAAAGTGTATAAGATGCCTGAGTGGGGACTTGAGTTGTGTTATGTGTCAAGAGCTGCTGTGTTTGCATGTATTTATTTAAGCTTTGGTCTGAAGGTGTGTGTGATGGTGAGAGTACATGTGACAGAGTGTGTTAGACTGTCTGTGTTCTAATGTGTCTGTGTGTGAGGTGATGTATGTGTGGCGTGCGAGTTGTCATGATGGTGTCATGATGTTTTAACTCCTTCAGACATGTTGACAGGAAAGCACACTGAGAGAGTGTCTAAATATATACAGGACAGAAGGCAGGGAGATACACAAGATGATACAAAAATGAGCTCTTATGAAGTGTTTTAAAAATACATTTTCAAATATAAAATATATTTTCATGTACATTTTAGATACAATATATTTTAAAATCCGTAAAACAAGATTTACTTGCCTAGTAACATTAGATGTTAAGATTTGTATCTTGAATATACAATACCATCGTACACTTTGCGGTCATTACAATTTTTAATGTTTTTGAAAGGAGTCTCTTATGCTCACCAAGCCTGCATTTATGTGATTAAATACATTATAACTGCAATATTGTGAAATATTTTCACAATTTAAAATATTTGTTTTCTAGTTAAATTATTTAAAATGTAAATTATTCCAGTGATGCAAAGCTGAATTTTCAGCATCATTACTACAGACTTCATTGTCACATGATCTTTTTTTTTTTTTTTTTTTTTGAATGGTAATGCAAGTGTACAGTATTTTGTTTTTCATCAAGTAGTATTTTTTAACTTGTTTTCAACTTGTTTATGTTGAAGCTTTAAACAAGTGAAAAAACTATGCCAAAAGATAAAATGTATGTACACTCTAAAAACATGCTGGGTTAAAATAAACCCATTGCTGTGTGAAAACATGGACAAACCCAGTGAATGGGTTGTTTTGATCCAGCGGATGGGTTAAATGTTTAATCCAGCCTTCTGGGTAGTTTTATTTAACTCAACTATTGCCTAAAAATACTATATTTCTTTTTAAAATTAAGCCAAAAAAGGTTGCCAATGAACACGTATTACTTAATTTCCAGCGATATCATTTATTTGAACTGAGTAGAGCTGTATGATGACATCAGTGAATTCAATGATGAACTGCCTTTAACTGAAAATTGAGTGTCCTTTTACATTATTGATGCACTATTTCTTATTTAATACTGCAAAGCTGCTTTGTCACAATTTGTATTGTTAAAAGTGCTATATAAATAAAGGTGACTTGACTTGACTACTATGTTCAATAAATTAACATTTATTAATAAACTGAATAAATAATAATTGAATAAACAACATTATTAAATTGATTATTAATAAATGTTCACCTTTTGATTATTGCTGATGCCTCTAGAAATTATGTGTCTGATTTTTAACCTATTTTGGATAGCCATATAGTAATAAATAATAAATAAAAATGTTAGGTAAAATAAAACTACCTAGAAGGTTGGGTAAAACATTAAACCCAGTGGCTGGGTTTGTCCATATTTCACCCAGTGCTGGGTTGTTTTTAACCCAGCATTTTTTAGTGAATTATATAATAAATGTTACAAATATGATTTTTTGCCATGTAGGAATGATGAAGAAACAGAAGAAATGTGAAAAGAAATATGATATAAAAGCGAAAGTGTTCATCAAGGAGAAAAATATGTGGATTGTATAGAAATATATTACCATTTCAACGCCCCTTGCCTCTCTACCCTACAAATGCCCATTTCTTAATCTGATTTCCCCTAATACATAGTTCAGTTTCTTTACCATCTTTATCTTCCCTCTACTCCCCTCTCCATTTCTCTCTCTCGGACTGTCAGCAGGCCATGCATAACATAAGCCTGGGAGTTTGTGGTAGACAGCTGAAGATGTAGTATGTACTTAAAATTTCAACAAATACCACGCTGCACCCTGCGAGTATGCATTAAAAAGCATTACGTTAAAGGGACATTTCATTTCCTACATACACTTTCCAGCGACGGCCTTTGGCTTTCAGTACGGCTCGGTGTTTATCACCATGGAAACCTCAATCAGACAAGCACCCACATAAAGAGCAAGACTGTGAATTTTACCACCGCACTCCTATACATCCATTATAAATGTACAGACATGAGGAGCAGAAAGGAAGTGGGTATAGCAGGGCATCTGCAATGCAGCACAGGGTGTGCCCAGCCTGCTACAGCTCCCATAACTCTGATCCAGTGTGTGTATGTTAGCATGATGGATCTTCTAATTCCCTTAAAGCTGAAATGCACCCGTGCCTTCTGGCAGGGTAAATCTGTAACTTTCTAGCCTAAGGAGAGGGTTGTCGATCGAGGGGTGTGTATTTAATGCCACTGGAGAGTTGGTTTGGATGCTGGAGGTGTTTGGAATAAGTCTAAATGAAGAGGAGGTGTGACAGAGAGTCTAGAAATTAGTCGTCTTGAATTTCTGATTTGTTGAGGGTCCGTAAAAAGTTATGAAAACATGGAATTCTAAGATTGAATAAGAATAAAAATAAGAATAATCTGACAGTAAATTTACATAAAGCTTTAATGGAGAAGTCCACTTCCAGAACAACAATTCACAAATAATTTACTCACCCCCTTGTCATCCAAGATGTTCATGTCTTTCTGTCTTCAGTCATGAAGAAATTATGGTTTTTGAAGAAAGCATTTCAGCATTTTTCTCCATATAATGGACTTCATTGGTGCCCCGATTTTGAACTTCCAAAATGTAGTTTAAATGCAGCTTCAAAGGGCTGTAAACGATCCCTGCCGAGGAAGAAGAATCTTATCTAGCGAAATGATCGGTCATTTTTTTCATGAAATAAAAATTTGTATACTTTTTAAGCACAAAAGCTTGTGTAGCACAGGCTCTGGGATGCGCATTCACGACGCTACGTACTATTGAATCACATCGAAAGGTCACGTGGAACATAGGCGGAACTACAGACCCAGTGTTTAACTGGGCGCAAAGTGAACGTGCAAAGACTAAGAAAGTACACAGTACACAGACGATGAACTTAGACGTGATTCGTAGTAGTGATGGGAAGTTCGGATCATTTTACCGACTCGGACCTTTAAGTCTCGTTCAGCAAAATGAACAAATCTTTTTTCGAGTCATTTTGTTCATTTCCCTAACACATCTACTGCTTACACAAATGTTGATCACACTACAAATAAGACAAAATTATAATGCTATAAGAAACAGAAAAGATTAATTCATTGTTTACCTGGGTCTTTAGTCTATGATTAGCTCACCTCACCTCTCATCTGACAAGTTTTCGGGTTTGAGTTGTTCGTTTATCACGTGACATCCCTATAAGATTAACGAACAACTCAAAAAACCCAAAGACTCGAAACACGTGAACTAATTCCAGTACAGAACCTAATAGGATGTTGCGCATGCGCGACTGAACAAATCACTCCCCGAGACGACTCATTCTTCCCGAATCGCATTAAAGATTCGTTCAAAATGAACAAATTGTTCAAGAACACCCCATCACTAATTCGTAGCATTGTGGACGCACATCCCAGAGCCTGTGCTACATGAGCTTTTGTGCTTAAAAAGTATACACATTTTTATTTTTCGACAAAAATAACCAGACCCTTCTTCCTCGGCTGGGATCTTTTAGAGCCCTTTGAAGCTGCATTTAAACTACATTTTGGAAGTTCAAAATTGTGGCACCAATGAAGTCCATTATATGGAGAAAAATCCTGAAATGCTTTACTCAAAAACCATAATTTCTTTACGACTGAAAACAGAAAGACATGAACATCTTGGATGACAAGGGGGTGAGTAAATTATTTGTAAATTGTTGTTCTGGAAGTGGACTTCTCCTTTAAAGGTCTTGAAATTAAAGTACCATGTAATTGTTGAAATTCAAACAATTTATTTTATTAAGGATATGCAATATACATTATCATTCAAAAGTTTTTAGCTAGTAAGATTTTTGTTTTTGAAAGACATCTCTTATGCTCACCAAGGGTGCATTTATTTGATCAGAAATATAGTAAATATAGTAAATATGTAAGTAAATATATAAAATACATAGTAAATATAGTAATATAGTCATTCTAGATAAGGCCCTTCTTCCTAGATTGGGATCGTTTAGAGCCATCTGAAGCTGCATTGAAACTGCATTTTGGAAGTTTAAACTTGGCGGCACCATTGATGTCCACTATATGGAGATAATTCCTGAAATGTTTTCCTCAAGAAACATAATTTCTTATCGACTGAAGAAAGAAAGACATGAACATCTTAAATGACAAAGGAGTGAGTAAATTAAATGTAAATTTCTGTTCTGGAAGTGAACTACTCCTTTAAATTAACTCCTTTGTATTGTAGGGTATCAGAGCGAATCAGACAAATGGAAGATTCGATCAGAACATTTGGTTGAAACCAAAGAGCCAAATTCCACAAAGGGGCCCAGAACCACGTCATAAATCTGTCCAGGATACCCTGGCGCCAGCCAGCCTGAAGTAAGCCTAACCAACTAACTTTCACAGCTTTGAACAACTTGCAACATTAAAACAAAAGAACACAATTATTGATAATCCCATCTCAGGAAGGAGATTATCAATATTGGGGCGAGAAACCCAAGATTAATGGTCAAAGATGCAGCCCATCAGGACCATCACATGAGGAAACTTTGTTGGGTGGTGCTCCCCCACCCAAGACAAGAACCAGACCAAGTTTCTTCTAAATTCCTTTGTTCCTTGGAACATGCCCTTAGTTCACAGAATGGCAGAGACTGTCCATTTTACCTAAATATGCACCAAAACGATGCTTAAAAGGACATATGAATGAACATCAGACCATTGCATAACTCCCTGCTATGTATGCCACCCACACATTTGTCTATTATGTTCTAATCACTCGTTGTGTATGTCCTTTTTAATAACTATTGAATAGCTTAAGGGTTTATATTCATGTTTGGTATGTATGAGTTTGAAAATTCATGCTTTGAATGTTTCCACCAATCAATTCATTGTCAAATGTGTTGTATTCATGTTATAGGAATCATGGCCAAATTATACTCTGCAAGAGCGGGAAAATTCTGACCATGTGACTGATAAGATAACATGCTGATTTATGTTTTGGGAGGAGAAACATAGCAATATCCTGAGTTAAGACAACATCTAATTGGTCAAGACACCATTTTGGGATGTGTCCAAAGCTGAGTTTAAAACCACAGGACACCATCAAATTTTGCTTTTAGCTATTTCCATCGCTCCTAGCCATGCTTTTAGCTTTTAGCTTTAGCTTTTAGCTATTGGTTTAACCATTGCTTTTAGTCAGGCTCTTAGCTTGTGCTTTTAGTTTGTGCTTCGTGCCATCTCTTTTAGCCATGCTTTTTGCCATAATTTGCCGCTGCTTTTTGCGTTCTTTGAACGCTTCCTGGCTTGCACGCCAGCCACTCCTCTAACGAAAACATGAGGAGACCGTCACATTTCTTTCTTTTACTTTAATCTTTTCTTTCCGTTGAGAGTTTCGTGTTCTAAGTTAAGTTTTGCCGCTAAGCCGTGTCTCAGACTTCGTGCCTGCCTCAAAACTTCAACCAGCGTACACGACTCCATCATCCAGCCAACGCCCAAGACATCACCTCCAACGACCACGGACTTCCAACCAATCAGCAACCTTGGGGAACCCCTTTCTGCAACGACGTCATCAAAGGAAACCCCTTAACACAAAGGCAACGCAAGTACAACCTCCAGATTCTAGCTGAACTGGTGCATTAATATAGCGTTTAATAACCTCACTAAGAAACTCAACGCCAGGGTTAATTAAATGATTGATGGTTGTTCAGGTCTAAGCAATTGCATATACGTATGCTATAAACTTGGGATTTCACATTTTCACTCTTCTAAACTCATTCTTTCCTCATCTCTCTCTCTTTCTGCAACTTGTATGAATGTGTGAATGCGCGTCTATGTGTTAGATTAGTTTATATGTCTTAGGTTTTTCCAATAAATTCCTATTCATATTGAAAAGAGAAGTATCTTGTGTTTTGTGCTTATAAATTAATGTCTTAAACTGCCGACCTTGTTACCGTGCTAAGAAATAGTGTTTTCACTATATTTTGGATATTAGTATCCAGTACAGTGTTGATGTTATACGGCTCGCTCAATGAATCACTGACCGATTCATTGATCCGCTGTATACGGAGATTCTGTTCAATCTTAAATGATTCCCTTTGAGCAAAATTGACTTCTGTAGATCCCCTACAGTATTTATTATAAAATCTAATCTATTTTTGTGATAGCAAGGCTGGATTTTCATCAGCCATTGCACAAGTCCTCAGTGTTACATGATCCTATAAAAATGTTTCTAACATGCTGATTTGATGCTCAAGAAACATTAGAACAGCAGAACAGCATTTATTTGAAATAAACTTTAAAAAAACACTTTAAAAACACTAATAATTTAATAACACTACAGCAAATTTGTATAATTGTATAGCATATCTAAACTTGAATATTCTGTATGTTATAATGCTGTGATGCCTGAATTAGCTTTCCACTACACTAACATTTAAAATAACTGGTTTTCAATTTTAGTGTTCTATTTTTAATTTATTTAGACAAAACCGTAAAGAATTTTAATATATGCCATTTAACGGTTATCAGCCATAATATAATCATCTTATTATTAGTGTTAGGGAGTAACTAGTTACATGTAACAGAGTTACGTAATTTAATTATGAAATAAATGCAACTGTAATCTGTTACAGTTACTGAGAAAAAATATGTAATTAAATTATAAAAATGTTAGTGATTACAAAGGGGGTTACATCTGAATATTATCACACACACACACACACACACAAATTTCTTTAAAAAATGGAATTGACTGCTCTAAAATATGAGACACCAATGTTTCAGGACTTTATGACAGAATAGGACACATGCTTATTTGATAACCATTTTATTTTCTATTTGGGTTTATGTATATGCTTTTAAGATTTTTAAGATTAAATGTTTTCCCCCAAGGCATTGTTAGATGTCAGTGTTTCCTGTCATAGCTATGCCAAGATTCGATTTTAAAAACAGTATCATAGCTATTAAACTATGTCTTATGATATTAAATCTTATGATATTAAATCAGATTTGAACTTCAGAACGATCTCAAAGTAAAAAGAGGTGCTATAGTCTGATTTTGTAGTGGCTGTGCTTTCAGATTAAATGATTATAATCTTAATTCAAATGATGAAGGATTCTGAAAGTCTGACAGTAATCAGTGTTGAGTACTACCCTGCCTGCTTTAAATGACAGAAAATGATTGACAGTTGAAAACATTCAATAGTAATTTAGAAAGGTTATCGATTGTAATCAATTACAAAGTAATTGAAATAGTTATACTACTTATTACATTCTAAATAGGGTAACTTGTAATCTGTAATGCATTTCATTTACAAAGTAACCTTTTTCTAACACTGCTCAACATAATCATCTCATCTGACAGAATTAATATTGAATTTAATACTGGTGCTTAAATTTACAGTGTAAATTTTTTAGTATGCAAATTTGGACTATGTTTATATAGTGCTCAAAGTGGCTCAGTGAAATTCCATCTAATCTGTCCCCTGTGTATAATGTCCCCTGTGCCCCTTTTTGCACCAGCCTTCAGTCACATAAAACACGCATGCACACACACAAAACCATCCCTGGAGATGAGCCCACAGGGTAGCACAACATTATCACATAAAACAGACAGCCCTTCACCCTTTGGAAACTGTATGTGTGTGGTGTTTAGAGGAGGGGGCCTTGTTGTCTCCAGATGTAAGTGTGTGTGCGGGTATGTGTAAAGAGTTAGAGAATAAATATTTAGCATTTCAGAGATGACTCATTTTGTCAGTATTTGTGCATTGAAATAGCCCCCCTGAGATTTGAATTCCCTGCTTCTGGGGTGTGGGTAAGCTCACACAATCAGCTCATCTGCTAGCTCGTCCTTTATGCTTGGTTGTGAAGGACTGTGCATCTGCTGTGGAGAATGCTGATGACCTACATACTCAAGATCAGACTGCAGAGCCACTATGCCAGGGAAAGGCCCTTAGCAAACGCTTCAAAGCTTGTGTTTGTGCGTGATGAAGACAGACAGAGCACAGTTGGTCCACAGAGGAAGAGGCAAGAGGTCAGGAAGAAGTCAGAGAGCTCATGATGCTTATGATTCTGGTGTTCGGATGAAGCTCTGTTACAGATACTACAGACAGAAGAACTGACAGCCTTTCTGTTTTACTTATTGCCTCCTTGTAATTTCTTATTCCACCCTGTTTTGTTGGATTCGCAAACGTATACAGAGACAAATTAGTATACCTACAATGCAATTTAATGTGGCTGTTGAATGGAATCTAATATAATTTTTAATTGCATTGCTTCCTAAATAAATTTTGTAAACAAGAAATATGTAGGGGGAATTATGTTGCATGATTGGTCAATACAATAAAAATGCAACAGATTTTATGAACTGAACAATGTGAACAATATTGTATAAATCATTGTTCTTATTGGTAACTAAAACTAAAACTATTAAAATAATTTTCATAAAATTGTTTTTCAAATATTAGATGAAAAACCTAGACTTAAAAATGGAAACAAAAAATTAGTAACTAAATGAAACAAAAACATGTTTACTTGTACATATTTAAGTAAAATAATAATAATAATAATAATAATAATAATAATAGTATTTAATTAATTAATAATAACAAATATTAATTCAATTTTTAAACTAACATAATATAATTACTAAAACCTACATCAAAATTAAATATAAAAATAAAAGGTAATTCAAAATATTAATACATACTGTAGTAGTAAAAAATACAAAAACTATTAAAATTATGTTTAGAAAATAGTAAAATAGTTTAAAATAGCATAAAATAGTTTTTCAAATATTAGATAAAACATAACAAAATGTTACAAAAAAAAAACAGTTTAAGTATTTGTACATATTTAAGTATAATAACAATAATAATAATAATAATAATATAATAATAATAATAATAATAAATAATAATAATAACAATAAAGCTAAATACAAGTATTAATTATTATTTAAACTAACATAGCATAATTGCTAAAAACATAAAATAAAATTAAACTAAAACTATTACAATTATTTCCATAAAACAATTTTTATAAAATTGTTTTTCAAAACATGAAAATGTAACACAAATTTGAAATGTTGCTTTGGCAACTAAATAAGTTTACTTGTACATATTTAAGTATAATAATATTATTATTAATAATAATAATAATAATAATAATAAATATACATTTTAATTAATTATTTTAAACTAACATAACTGAATTACTAAAACCTAAATTAAAATTTAAACTGAAAAAAAAAAAGTGATTCAAAATATTAATACCGTAGTGGTAATATAATTATTATAAAATAAAAATAAACTATAAAAAATATGTATTTGTATAAAAATAAATTGAACATTAATCAATTAACAATAGCATATTTATTTAGATTATTAAATTCTAAATGCGTTTCATTGATAGCTTACGGTACCCAAGTCATTATCTAATGTCACCAACTGAACTTTACTTTAAAAGTGTCAATATTTTTTTCTAATCTGTGAAACAGCAATTCTTTGTTTGGAACATTTTATGTTATGTATAATATTTTGAGGATGCTTTTTAGCTTCTGCTCTCCCTTTAATTTGATTAAATTCAAACAAGATGGTTTCCTTCATAATGACATTGAGGGTCTGGATTTGATTATTGCCCATCAGGAAATGAGGAAATTAGAGACTGACATGATTCACAGTGCTTTTACACTTTAACTCAGCTACCAAACTCAAGATCAAAATAAAAACTTAACATCTAAATCTTATTTAGCTAGAGCAGACAGAGAGAGGTGTTTTTTTGCATAACTATTCAGAGAGGACTGTAACTCTTTCAGGACATTATTAACAGCAAAAGTGCTTACCTCTGCACTCCTGCCCTCAATGACGCTGAGTAACGCCAGTCAGCATTTGGTCCTTTGGGCTGGAGAAAGAGAGAAAGAGAGAGATAGATGAAGAGAGATAGAGGGAAGGAAGAGGTGGAAGGACAGAAAAGGGTTAGATACATTCTCATCAATAAATCATGCTGCTCTGTGTGTGTGTGTGTGTGTGTGTGTGTTTCTGTCTTGCATTTTAATATGAACCACAGCTAAAGGAGACCAGGACTACAGGGATGATTATTGGCACTACGCCATGGCCAATGACTCACTGGTATAAAACTTTTATGTGAGGAGACAGTGTTCTTCATCATAAAGCATATGAAGAACACCTGACATTCACCTAATAACATACATAACAAAAATACAAGGAGTGCACGATTAGTTAATGACTGATATTAGTGATTTCAATATAATAGCATTGGCAGATATTAGATATTTCATTGTGCATGATCATTTCCACCTACACTTTTGAAATTGTAAATAAAGAGTTTTACAAGAATCGCTATTTTAGTCTTTCGACTTCAACAAAACAAAACAAAACCAAAAAAAAAAAAAAAAAAAAAAAAAAAAACTGAGTAAAACTTCTTTCTACACCTTTTTTCAGAGAATTTTTACAATTACACAGTAAAAAATTGGATTTACTTTGTAATTATTTCTGTAATTTATTGACAATTTTGACTTTTTTTCAGTGTTTTTGCATTTAGAATATAAAAAGTCTAAGATTTATTTTGTAATTATTTGTGAAATTTACTAGCCGTTTTTGAGTGAAAATAGTTGGTACATAATTTTCAGTGCATTTTTACATTTATACTGTAAAAAAAATGTGTAGGGTTTACTCTGTAACTACTTGTGTAATTTACTAGCAATTTCTAAGTAAAAATTGTATCTACAACATTTTTTTCAATGTGTTTTTACATTTAAACAAACAAAAAAAAGTCTAAAATTTATTTTGCATTTATTTGTGAAATTTACCAGCAATTTTTGAGTGAAAATAGTTTCTACATCTTTCTTTCAGTGCATTTTTACATTTACACTAAAAATTTGGTGTAGGATTTACTTTGTAATTACTTGTGTAATTTACTAGCAATTTCTGAGTAAAAACTGTTTCTACACTATTTTTTCAGTATATTTTTACATTTACACTATAAAAAAGTCTAAGATTTATTTTGTAATTGTGAAATTTACTTGCAAATTTTGAGGGAAATTGTTTCTACACCATTTTTTCAGTGCATTTTTACATTTACATTATTAAAAAATAGTGTAGGATTTACTTTGTTATTTCTTGTGTAATTTACTAGCATTTTTTGAGGGGATATAGTTTCTACACCATTATTCAGTGCATTTTCACATTTATTCTATAAAACATTGGTGTAGGGTTTACTTTGTAATTACTTAAACAAGTCTAAGATTTATTTTGTAATTATTTGTGAAATTTACTAGCAATTTTGAGGGAAAATAGTTTCTACATATTTTTTTCAGTGCATTTTTACACTCACATTGTAACAAAATTGCTTTGTTATTTCTTGTGTGAATTACTAGCAATTTCTGAGTGAAAACTGTTTCTACACCATTTTTGCAGCGATGTTTTTACATTTAAACTGTAAAAAAAAAGTCTAAAATTTATTTTGTAATTATCTGTGAAATTTACTAGCAATTTTAGGGAATATAGTACACCATTTTTTCTGTGCATTTTTACATTTATTCTGTACAAAACATGGTGTAGGCTTTACTTTATAATTACTTAAAAAGTCTAAGATTTATTTTGTAATTATTTGTGAAATTTTGCCATTTTTGAGGGAAGAGAGTTTCTACACCATTTTTTCAGTGCATTTTTACATTTACATTTTAAACAGATTGGTGTAGGATTTACTGTGTAATTACTTGTGTAATTTACTAGCAATTTCTGAGAAAAACTGTTTCTACACTATTTTAGTGTGTTTTTACATTTAAACTATAAAAAGTCCAAAAATTGCTTTGTAATTAGTTGTAAAATGTAGTACATTTTTGTGAAAATTGTTTTAACGAAACAGCAAGAACACACTGAATTGAACATGAAAATTTTAAGTAAAAAAATTATAAAAAAAATCAAATGGTATTTTCTTCAAAAATATGTTATAATAATTTGTATTGGTAATACTTTATTTTAAGATGTCCTTGTTACACATTACATGTACTTACTATTATAATAACAATAAATTATGCATAACTACATGCAAGTAACCCTAATCCTAACCCTAACCATATAGTAAGTACATGTAGCTAATTAATATTACTCAGTACTTAAATCTATAATTGCGCTGTAACAAGGACACTTTAAAATAAAGTGTAACCTTTTATTATTCATTTACAACTTCGAAAAATCATGTAGACAATTTTTGCCATAATCAAGTCCTCATTCAAATAATCTTAGAGAATTTGTTGACTGAATATGTGCTTTTATATTTTTAATTATAATTATAATATAATGGCTAAATTCACGCATAGCTTTAAAAATGACTTTTGATTTTAGTGATATTTTACACAGATTGTAAAATCATAATTTTAATATCAGCCATTTAGCACTTATCGGCCATAACATTGACATAAACCAATGCTATCTCACAACCAGTTTGTGCATATTTTACAAGGTGACTAATTCAGTGGATTTCGGTGATGGGTAGGTTTAGGGGCGAGGTTAGATGTAGGTCATTTGTACAATTTCATACATATTTGCTAAAATCATATTAATTTGTACAAATTAGCCACCTCGTCAAATATGTATGAACTGCCATGAGATCAGGCTGCATAAACACAAATTTATTTGGTATCAGTCAAAATTTTCATATATCAGTGCATCACCATAGCCATTTCCACACATTTTCCGATGACTTTGCACTTCCTGCTCAACATCGAGTCCCTAAACGTCTTTCTCTTCTCCCAGCATCTTTCTCTTCTCCCGGGAATGATATCATCCTGGGATACCAGCTGACCTCATGTAATGTGATACTTGAGCATTTTCTGCCCTCAACCAGAGCAACTCAATCTGAGCACTGGTCACAAGATGACCATTCACCTCACAACCTAATACAAAAGCCTCAAACATAAGATGGTCATCTGTTCCTCCAGCAATTCACAGTGAATGAATTACACAGAGGGAGAGCACAAGCACGTAGTTGCCACTCTTTTTATATTTGCCCTAGTAAAGAGAAAAAACTAGGTTGGGTAACATGCGATAGGATGAGGCATTAGAGAATGGCCCAGATAATTTGAGTAAATAACATTCCTTAATCAGGTGAATTCAGGGGGGGAGAGAGACTTCGCCTCGCTCTCACAATGTAATTTGCAGGGCTTGAGAATCAAAGGCTGGAGGTTAATTCCATTGCCTGCTCTCTTATCTTGGACAGACGGCCTCTGCTCCTAAATCCTCTGCAGTGTCGAATGCGCTGCAGTGCCTCTCACCAATACATCCGAGAGGATCTGATGCTGTCAAGAGCATCTCTGCAAACTCTAGTTATTCTTGTACTGTAGACATTTTTAGACTATTTTTTAGTCTTTTTAAACCATCTGCAACATCACCTCCCATGAGCCAGAGATCAAGGCTGCACAGCCTTTGGATCATGTTCTGGCTAATTAAAACACATTTCACGAATCCATGGCTGACAGAGTGAACATGAATTCACGCCAATTACACTGACAAAAACACATCAATTGTACATCTATGACATAAGATGCATTGCACAGGCACTACTCTAAGATGTAATAATCTCATAAGAGCTTGGTCTATGTGGAACCCAAAATAAAATGTATTTACTTCAGTGAAATTTAGTGTGCATAAAATAATGTTGAAATACATATCCAATCTTGGAGTAAAGACAGTGACATGGGAGTGGGTGGAAGGAAATAATCCTGAAAATATGATGACAGCCTCAGATGTGGGAGTAAACGCCTGAATCATCATAAATGTAATGTGCTACTCCAGAAAGTCTTGATGTTTGACACTAATGCAGGGTGAAGCAAAGCACTGTAAAGCTGCACTAGATAACCGCACAGTACAACAGGAGATGACAAGGTCAAAAGCTTCTGACACGTGGGCACGGAGCTTTATTGCAACTCTTGGTCTGAGCAAATTACTTTTTACACTAAAACATACTGGAAACCAGAGTAGCACTATACTGAGCAAAACTTTCGATCAACCAGCTCAACTCTTTTTTTCAATATATCTAGTTTTATTGTAATTTACTCAGAACTTGTGCTCCATGACTATGGTATATTTAGTTACTAACATAAGTGTAACACTCATTTATTATTATTATTATTATTATTAAACAATAAAAATAAAACATACAAAACAAATTATATTATAGTAAATTGTAGTATTAAATAATATTAATATTAAATTATAGTAAAAATTATAGAAATTATATAAAAACAAATTAAGATTCCTTGCCATATGGTGAAAATTGGTTTAATGGTAATGAATTACCATATAACTTGCAGTTTAAATGTTTAAATCTACAAACTACTCAAAAAGAACACCTACATTTTTGGGTGAAAATCAATAAACAAACATTCCTAGAAATCGCTGTGTGAGGTATTACAGTATGATTACATTTTATTCTTTCTTATTTATTTATTTATTTATCATAATGCATCACAGTATGATTATATTATATTAAAAAAAAATCTTACTTTTAGCAGTTATGTACATTATTATTATTATTATTATTATTTATATATTGCATGATGCATCACAGTATGATTATATTTGATTCAAACAATTCTTGTTTTTTTAGGAGTTATGCACATAAATGTATTTTTATTTATTTATTTATTTACATTTTGTGTTATTTAGACAACTTTTAGAAAAGCCCCAGCATTGGCATCATTTATTATTTTTATTATTATTTATTTATTTATATTTTTTCTTCTTCTTCTTCTTCTTCTTCTTATTATTATTATTATTATTTATTTTTTATATATTCCCAAACACTGGCATCACGTATTTTATTTTATTTTAATTTTATATATTTATATATTTATTTATTTCGCATGATTCATCACATTATGATTATATTTTATTCAAATAGTTCTTGTTTTTAGCAGTTATGTGCATAAATGTATTTATTTGTTTACATTTTCTGTTATTTAGTATTTATGTAAAAGCCCAAGCATTGGCATCTTTATGTATTTATTTATCTATACATGTTTTGCTATTTAGAATTTATGTAAAACCCAAAGCACTGGCATCATTTTTATTTAGAGTTTTTTCTGTTTGTTTGTTTGTTTGTTTTTTTACAGTGACTTTCTGGCAACCACATCTTTTTTGTTTAGTGTTTTACTGTAAATTTGACCCTTTTTTTAACTTAAATTTGACAGTTTTTTTTAAACAGACATTTTTACAGATATATACTTTGTGTTAAAACACACCTGTAGTGCTGCATCTGGCATGCTAAGCCTACGAACAAATCCGCTCCCTCCTGTAAAGAAGCGCTCGGAGCCCCAGGTGCCACTGATGGGTCGGCCCGTGTTGTAGAACATGAAGGTGTCGCTGCCTGAGGTAGCAGTCAGACAGGTCTTGTAGCAATAGGTTTTAGTCAAAGAGCCATTACCCCGGACCTCAATATAATGAGGCTCAACCTTGAGGTCTCGTCTAAGCACCACATTGTTATTGGGTTGAGATCCACCACCAGCACCTCCACCACCCCCTCCTGAGCCACCTTCCGCTTGGGCCTTCTGGGACACGCAGCAGGGCGAACAGGATCCGGGTTGGGTGCAGTAGGCATGGCAGCGTACAATAGCCAGCACAACCACTGTCACCAAAAACACAAAGGTGGTGGCGCTCAATGCCACAATGAGGTACAGTGTCACATTGGAAAACAAGAGAGAGCTGTGAGGGCGGATGATTCGTTTGGGGTCAGGCGTGACTTTCAGTGGCACCTCCATGACAGCGACATTGATCGTAGCGGAGGATGACAGAGGTGGTTCGCCATGGTCCCTTACTAATACAGTTAAACTAAAAGAGGTGGAGTTGTCTTCAAGGACACGCCGCGTTGTACGAATTTCTCCAGTGTGTTCGTGAACTTTAAATAGATCCAGATCGCTGGCCTGGTCCAGCAGATAGACAACCCACGCATTCTGTCCTGCATCTGCATCATAGGCCACAACCTTTGTGATCAAAGTTCCTGGCTCCGCGTTTTTCTGTACCGTCTCCGTTAAGCGCGTACCATTGGCTGGGGGACTCACAATCTCTGGCGGGTGGTCGTTTTGATCCATTATGTAGATGTAAACGGTGGCTACACGACTGAGTGGTGGAATACCCCCATCCTGAGCTTTAACCTGGAAGTGAAACTCCCGTAACGACTCGTAGTCAAAGGAGCGAAGAGCATAGGCAACACCTGTGTCCGCTTTAACCGACACGTAGGAGGTGACCGGGATCCCGTGATTGTTGTCGTTTAGGACCGTGTAGGTAATGCGAGCGTTTTCATTGACATCCGCGTCCTGAGCTTTGACGGTGCAGAGCGAGGCTCCAGGTGCATTGTTCTCCATGACATACACAGTGTAGGAGGTCTGCTCAAAGCGTGGAGGGTTGTCGTTCACGTCGGCGACATCCACCTGAATGGTCTTCTGAGACGAAAGGGGAGGGTTGCCGGCATCGGTAGCGCTGAGAGTGACATTGTAGGCTGCTGTGGTCTCGCGGTCAAGAAAGGCAGAGGTTACCAAGGTATAGTAATTTCTAAACGACTTAATTTTAAAAGGAAGACCAGGTTGAATTTCAAGGGTGACCTGTTTGTTAGGGCCAGAGTCCCGGTCAGTCACACTGATTAGGGCGACCACGGTATCTGCACGGGCATCTTCACGCACTGGACTGGACAAAGACGAAAGCACAATCTCTGGAACGTTGTCATTGACATCTACGACCTCCACCACCACTTTGCAATGGGCTGCTACTGGAGCTGGGCCTTTGTCCATGGCCTGGATGTACATTTCATATGTATTAGTATCCTCGTAGTCCACATTGCTCTTGACTCTGATTTCTCCAGTGTTGGTGTCCATGCTGAACATCTGCCTGACCCTGTCTGGGGTGTAACTGCTGAATGAATAAAGCACCTCCCCGTTTGTTCCTTCATCTTGATCTGTGGCATTCAATTTGATAACCAAGGTGTCTTTGGGCGAATTTTCAAGCAATTTGACTTTATATACTGAGCTGTCAAAAACGGGGTTGTTGTCATTCGAATCTAAGACGCGAACGTTGATTTTTGCGGTACCTGTTCGTGCTGGTGTGCCACCGTCTGTCGCTGTCAGGAGTAACTGATGGTAAGGGGCGAGCTCGCGATCCAAGGGCTTTTTGAGAACGAGCTCGATGTGCTTAGTATTCAACGAAGGCTTGTTGGAATCGAGAGCGAAATGCTCGTTTGGGCTGAGCCGGTACAATCGAACGGAATTGGTACCGATGTCCGGATCTTGCGCGTGTTCGATCGGAAAACGAGAGCCCGGCAAAGCCGACTCTGTGATCTCCAATTGATACTCGTCTCTGGGGAACTGCGGCGTATTATCATTCACGTCTGTTATCTCCACCTCGACATTATGGTCTTCGTTTGGGTCTTCAAGAAGAACCTCTAGATTCAAAACACACGCGGCGCTTGTATCACACAATGTCTCTCTGTCAATTCTCTCGTTCACCAATAATTTTCCATTCTTATGGTCCACGTACCTTTTGCCGCTGTCAGAGGTTACCTTAATCTTTCGGGTGGAGAGCTTTCGAATATCCAAACCCAAATCCTGTGCAATATCACCTACAATCGTTCCACTCTCCGATTCTTCTGGCACGGAATATCGTATTTGTCCGAGAGCAAGGCCACAAAATAATAATAATAGCAAAAAAGAAAGAGGCACTTTTTTGTCTAGGCAATCACATATCCCTGCAACAGCCATCGCAAGATCATAGGATCCGCAGACGGATTAAAAACAGCACTCCGCCTTGTCAGCTTGCAATATCTTGCCTCCCACTTCAGCATTAAAGGTTTTACATTTATGTGCACAATGGTCTAATTGTCAATTCCATTCTAAAAGCGCACGGATACTTCTCGGATGCGTCCATGTTTCCTTTGTCCGCGCTTATCCTTTTTTTTCCTCTGCGCGCAGCTGACGGGTGTGTTTCCTTGCCACTGGTGCTGCATATTTCGCCGTGCGCGCACTCTCTCTCGCTCTCTCTCCCTTTCTCTCTCTGTTTCCATCCACCCCTCCCTTTCGTACTCCTTTCCTCCTCTTCTTCATAGCTCAGTTCGATGGTGTTGGTGCGGCACACCGGGGGAGGGGCTGCCTACTCAAATATAATGCATTCTGATATTCGAAACCTTGTAAGAAAATATAACAGCTTGATGGAAGCAGCCAAAAAGCAACAGCTATATTTATTAATGCCATCAAATTTGGAGGAAAGGCTACACGTTAATTAGAAAGCGCGCATTTGGGATGCATTACGTTTCCCTGAACTAGGCCAGTGCATTTTAAGCTTTGGTTCATCTCAGGAAAACACTCAAAATTAAATGCGTTCCAAGTGCGTTTCTATAAGAGATTGGATTCTCCTGTATCTATATAAATGGCTGTGATATTACACTGTGAAAAATGCAAAAGAGTGTAAAAATGTTTAGAATAGTAAAACTCTAAAGTAAAAAGTTTTCATTTATTTATTTTTATTTTTATTTTTATTTTATTTTTATTTTTATTTTTTTTATTTATTTATTTATTTTATTTTTATTTTTTTTTTTTTTTTTGCGTGAATTAATAATTAGTTTGCTGTCAAGTAAATCTACACCTGGCGTACACATCTGTAGAATCTCACTGTTCTGACAGGCTGTGACTTTTCAAACAAAATTATCGTTGTCAGCGCGCAAAGAATGACAAACCAAATTATTTTAGACTACCAATCGTCTTCATGTATCAGAAAAAAATGTTGCAAATGTTTTGAAATACAAAATACTTTTATTCTTTATTGGTCACAGAACGGCTACGTTCATTAAAATCTATCATTACCATTGCCCCAGAATGTGCATTTCTCTTTCCGCCTCTCTCTCCCCGTCTGTGGCTTTGACTTCAGACAGACCAGGTCATTCGGGCGTGCGTGCCTGGGGCGCGATCTCTGTGCATCCGTCAAAATGCGCCACAGAGAGGGAGCGTGTCACTCTGAAACCGATGACATAAACTAAGCCAGGGCAGACTGTCAGCGTAAACCCGTCGCATTACAATCGCCTCATGTCATCACCATCTAAAAATAAAACATAATACAATTTTAATTCAGATGAGAATTGTTTTTTTTTTTTTTGTTTTTTTTTTTTTTTTTTTTTAGCTATCAAATATTTGTATGTTTATATTTTTAACGTTAACCAAACATCTGTGACACATATTTTAAGAATAAAATAGGCCATTACAATAAGAACTTTTTTTTCTAAAGATAAGCAGTCAATTATTAATAATGCATTAATAATTACATGCTAATAATGAATATTATTAACATGCATAATAATAGCAAGCTGTATGCCCCACTATGATCCGCAGTTTCACTTGCTTCCTAGCAGCAGTTGATAGCCTATATATAAATGATAAAATGCACTAGTTTGTCATTAAGTTAAGTACAAGGGATGTGTATGAACAATTGTAAAAGTATTTAGTCACTTTTTGTATGTGTATTTAATTTGTGTTTCATGCAGTTTAAGTACTTCAAAGCTGTACTAAAGTGCTGAGCAAGCTATAGAAAACATAATTAGTCAACAGCAAGTGTGACAGCTATGGAGAAAGCAACATATGCCTATTATTCTTATTTCTATATAAATATTTAATATTAAAAATAATCAGCTGTAATTTGCCAGTTACATTCAAATAGGCAAATAAATCGCCAATGCTGTGTGTATACTGATTACCATAACCAGCTGTGGTTAAAAGGTAGGCGTACTTCAACATCACCACAGTGCTACCATGTTACAAACACATACACACGAAAACATCTTTCTACTTTAAGAGCTTTAGTATATTTTGATAAATATGAGGGGTTGATATTAACCACTAGGAATCACTTAAAATGGATGTTACTTAAAATCTATGATATAAAATTAGCAAAGCTATCTATCTATCTATCTATCTATCTATCTGTCTAGAAACCTGTCTATCTAGTTAGCTATATATCTGACTAGGACTGCCAACTCCGATGCATTTAGGGTGAGACTTGCGCTGTTGACACTGTTCTGACACTCTGACAGGGCTGCGAACTCTTATTTTTTCATGCAGTCATAAGCACCCTATAAAACTAATAAAAGGATATTGGGGATATAGATTTGGTAAAGGCTCCATGTGCTTTTCTGTGTTTGCGCTTTGGAAAGTGCCAAAAGATTCTATTTACAACGTGTTTTTATAGCATTGAGCAACACAGCCAATTACAGACATATCTGTTGATTTCTTGAACTCCTCTGACTGGCCATTCCATTCAAGTTAGTCCAAATTCACTCACCTCTAAACCAAATTTCACCACGCCGAATTTTATTCCTGCACATTCACAATTCCTCTCATTGTAGATATGTGTAGATATGATGTAAATAAGAGATTTATTGTGCAGTTTAGAGAGCCTCATTGATTACAAAGAAACACTGTGAGATTGCAATAATGTGAAGTGAGTGGCAGCTTTTTAGTGATTATATGAAAAATATATTTGCTCACTTTCTAGGTTTCTAAGTTTTGATTTTTCTGATGCTAATAGGACCAATGGCCACATAACCTGTACATGCAACAAAGTTTCAAGAGTGATATATAACCTCAACCAACCCAACCAAAACCACCACCAAACTCGCCATGGAAATCCTTACTCAAAAGTTGGCAGCCCTGGTAGCGTATGAAAACTGCATGTCAAATTGGAAACAGAAAATACAGCACCATGGTTCAATACATAATACTTTGAAAGCATTGATTAACATTAATGTTAATTTCAATATTTACTAATTATTTCAATTGAGGTCAGTGGAACTAAGGACCAGTTAGCTAATGATGCTTTTGGGACATGCACCGCTTATTGATGTTCGTTTCAATATTTTTAAATTCATCTCCAAAAACAAGCGCATTTTACTATTATGTTTACACATCGTAAACATAACACAGTGGGTGGAACTAACAGAAACTGGCGAAATTTTGACAAGCGTATAAGAAGAGGAAAAATAAAGAAACTGCCTGTTATGTAAATCAATAGTGAAATAACATGTTTATTATTGTTGTTTAATAAATTACATCCATTTGGAAACTCATCAATTCTCATTGGGTGTGCCACAGCTAAAAGTAGTTTTTATGATTATTATGATTATTATTATTATTATTATTATTATTATTATTATTATTAAAATACTTGTAATTTTTTATTTTATTATTATTTTTTTTTTTTTTGTCATTTTCTTTCAGTTAATGTTTACCCTGTTTATCCTGGGCTGAATATGCCTAGGTGAAACAGTAAGCATTGTTTTCATAATGTGACTGTTTTGATCTTTTTTGGAAACCACTGTGAGAGATACCAGATGTTTTGCAACACAAAACACTCTGTAAGCAAGTGGGTCAGATACCCAAATGTTTACTTTTTTTGACATTCAAATATCTACAATCCAGATTTTGTTTCTGACCCCACCTGCTGTCACTCTTGATCCCACACACAATGCACAATTGTTTTTGACACTGAATTGCCAATAAATTACCAAAACACTGCAGAGACAAATTAACAATGCAGACTCAATGCAATCGGTTGCAAGTATCATTTGCAGTATTTATCCTCTATGCTTTCACTTCCTCCTAGCTCCATCTCATCTTTCCTCCCTCTTCTCGCTATTGAGTTTGGCAGCCAGAAAATATTTTTTTCCTCACATTTTGGATATGGAAAAGCAGACTCGTATTAAAAATCAAGCCTTTTAACAATAGAAGGCTTGACAAGTCCTTGTTCTATTAGTTATCCGCTTCAGGAAATTTAAAGGCACAATCAGGCCTATCATTCTGCATGTGCATGTACTTTCACTGTCAGTGTGCAATAACAAGACTGTCTTGACATTTACAGAAGTGAGTTGTAGCTTTGGGGAACTGAGTGTGTGGAGTTGTGAGTTATAGAGAAAAGCGATGAGTACAATACTGTCAATTGACAACCCCAAATTGGAATATAACAGTGAAGACGTAAATGGCTCTCCTTAGAAAATAGCAAATGAACAAAAAAAAAAAAAAAAAAAATAAATATAGAGGTACACCTTCCTCCTACATCCTTAAGTGACAACATTTAGCTAATCAGACTGTTGAAAGATATTAGTATCTTGAGCTCTGACTTTGACCTTTGGCAGGTCAGAAACCCATTACAAGTGGTACTCCTCCTCCCCTGACCCTACTTACATAAGTGTGCCAGATTTTAAAAGAGATGCACCCATCTGAGAGACACTGCACAGACAGCCTGCACCAACAGTGCCCTCAGCAAGGGCATCCAGAGTCACACCACCCACCGCAATGTGCACTAAAAACCTCTCTTCCTCTGTCGTTCATGTTCCCTCTCTCTCTTTTTCCCACTCCCTTTACATGCATGTCTTCTTTCATTCTTTCTCTCTGCTCTGCCAGTTGTGGCCTATATTTGGTGTTGGTGATGTAGGTCATGATAACCGAATGGTAAAATTAGAGTTGTTTATTCTTTTGCACTTCTGAATGAAGGATATTTTGGCTATGAACCAACTCTGACACTTTTTTTTTCTCCTCAGAATGGACAATATAGCTTTTCTCAGAGATCCATAGTATTATAGTCTAATGTTCCAGTTAAAATATCTATAATATATACACGACCAGTCAAAAGTTTTTGAACAGTGAGATTTTTAATGTTTTTTTTTTTGTTTGTTTGTTGTTTTGTTTTTTGCTCACCAAGCCTGCATTTATTTGATCCAAAATACAGCAAAAGCAGTAATATTTTGGAATATTTTTATTATTTGTTTGTTTGTTACTCTTTTTACTATTTTAAATAATTGCATTATTACTCCAGTCTTCAGTGTCACAATTCTACTCAGCTGTTTTCAACATAATAATAATAAATGTTCTTCAAGCAGAAAATCAGAATATTAGAATGATTTCTGAATATCATGTGACTGGAGTAATGATGCTAAAAAAATCAGCTTTGAAATCACAGGAATAAGTTACATTTTAAATTATATTTAAATAGAAAACATTTATTTTAAGTAGTAAAAAATTTCAAGATCAAATAAATGCAGGCTTGGTGAGCAGAGACTTCTTTAAAAAAAACATTAAAAATCTTACTGTTCAAAAACTTTTGACTGGTACTGTAGACAGTAAAGAATGCAAACTATTTATTTATTTATTTATTTTATATTTTTCAAATTTCTTAAAATCCTCAAAACAAAATAAATTGAGAAGTAACACTCTATGTTGAGAAGATATACAAATTATATATTATAAAATTATAGATATATTTTTCAAAAAAACGAACAGCACTGTTAAAAATGTTGAGGTTGGGGGGAATTTAATGTTTTCAAGTAAGTGTTTTATTCTCACCAAGGCTGTATTTATTTGATAAAGTAAAAATACAGTGAAATCAGTAACATTATTTAAAATAACTTTTCTTTTTTAATATAGTTTACAAATTTATGTTTTCCTGTGACGGCAAAACTGAATTTTCAGCATCACTACTACAGTCTTCAGTGTCACATGATCCTTCAGAAATCATTATATGATGATTTGCTGCTCAAGAAATATTTATTATTATTTCAGGATTCTTTGAATATTAGAAAGATCAGAACAGCATTCAACTGAAACAGAACTATTATAAATATTGTCACTGTCAATTTTGACCACTTTAATGTATCCTTAAAGAATAACAGTATTAATTTGATAATAATAATAATAATAAACTCACCCCAAACTTTTCAAATTCTGTTTTTTCTTACTGCACTGGTCAAATTACAAACATATAAACTGCTAGTATGAGACAAAATCAAAATACAAAAGCAAGAAAATGTATCTTTTTTAGGTATCTGAATGAAAAACAAATATGATAAAACATTTGAAAAACAGTGTGCACATTCTGTTTAGGACTTATTTCTAAGAATAAGTAAGAAGGTCTGACAACCTTCTTTACTGCTGTTTGTTGGCTTTAGCCCATATAGCAAAAGACGTTCCTGAAATTATTTTAAAACTTGCTAGAAAGTGTATGTGAGGAGACAGAGCAAGAGAGCGAAATGTAATAGGACTGCACGTCCTCAAAGAAATAAGAGGCAAAGCATCATGGGAGCAGAAGGCATGTTGTGTGTAACACAAAGTGACAGTAAAATATAGAGAAAGAGGGTGTCTGAAATGACTGTGGGCAGAGAATGGTTGAGAAAGATGGTGTAAGACCCCTACTGGCTGAGGTATGAAATAAACACATCATAATAAGGATCCCACACATCTCTGAAAGCCATCACCAGCACTGCGGCCAACAGAGGGCACTAGCAAACCATCCACAGCCTCTCTCTCTCTCTCTCCGCATTCTGTTCAGCTTGACTCATTCTGCCACCTGCAGCCCTCTGCAGAGATGACCCACCCTTCTTCTCACTGATACACTGCAGGGAACCATCAACTGTTCTTTCTATTCCCAGACCCAACAACCGGAGAGAGGTGACTGCACAGAATGGATATGGCAACCAGCATGCATATGCAAAAGAGCAAATAAATAATGATATAAATCAATAATATATGTTATAGCACCATCAGCTTGCTTCTAAAATGCTTTGCTGAATTCATTAGCATTGCATTTGTACAATAACGACAGGGTAATGCATCGTAATAAAGCTACAAAACACATTATTTGAATGCTCTGACATTTTTAGTGAAGAAGATTCTCCTGAATCCTTGTTGATAACCTTGTAAACAAGAAATTATGCAGATGCACATCCTCTCAAATTTGAGCTTTAGGGAATTTAGAGAACCTGCGTAGACAAATGGGGAATTTGTGAAAAATTCATCATTCATGGCAATCTGTTTGTTGTGCTCTGCACCTCCATTTCATAAAAATGCATTCATTCAGAAGGACAGAAATCCCAGAATGACCTTAACAAAAGGTTCAGGTCATTCCGTCTGATAGAAACAGAAGCCAGCAGACACACAGTCATGCCTTGCAGTGTGCAGACAACAGGCTTAGCCGTTTACAGTCAGCTCACAATAAATAACACTGAAACGATGATAGTGTTTGTATTTACCCGCAGTCTGTACTATGACTCATTGTCTGTGACAATTCTGAAGCACTGACTCAAATGCATTATACTGCCAAGCATGTATTATAATGAATAACACACACAAGCACAAAAAGACTCATTGACTATCCTGTGTTAACCTCATAGCATTACATTCTGCAAACAGACTTGAAGTTTGCTCCCACACCACAAATTTACAGCTGGCTGAAGCAGAAATGTCATAAGTGAAACATAATCCTTGGGACTCACACTGAATAATACATGTGATATGCAGGAGACAAAGCAGGTGAAATTCATGTGCACAGATTGAGAAATAAGAGGTGTTATCAATAAATCTTGAGGTACATATAAATCTTGAGGTACATGTAGATGTATATCAAATTTTTACCAAAAATATACAAACTACATAATTATGAAAGTAATTAAACAAACCACTATTTACATCTTATATTATGCATGGCAAAAAACCTCATCTTAACACTTCTGATGCATGGCTATTTATTTATTTATTTATTTATTTATTTATTTAATCTGCATATGAACATTTGTGAGTTTTGGGGTTAGTTGAGGTTAATTAATAAGATTAAGGACATTATTTGCAATGCCCTATGAGATTCTGTTCCAGAGATATTAAAATTTCAATATGGCTCCAGAAGTAAATTGTTAAAATATTCACATTTTCAGTTGTCAAAAACGAAATGTAGGTCAGTTAAAAAAAATATGATACTTCCTTTTTTTTTTTAAAGAGAAATGTCTGAAGAATAAATAATCTTTAAACTAGAGATGTATCTCGTTTCATTCTGTCAAGACAACTGCATTGAACATACCTGTCTGAGTGCCATTAATATTCTTTTTCCAAAGTTTGCATGCCTGTAACTCAAGGTATATTGAAGATATTGCAATATGATTTTAGATTCTAGTTGTTAATAAACTTTTCTTTTGGAATCTTAATTTTCGAGGCCCTACATCATTCAGTCTCAGACATATGGGGATCTCAAGGAGGCTCCATGTCCACATTGTTGAATATTACCCATTTTCAGTAGTCAAAAACCAAATGTTGGTCACTTTGTATACAGCTGATACTGTTTTATTTAAAGAACGAACAATGTCTGAAGAAGAAATAATGTTGAAATTAGAATTTTTCTTGTTTCCCTTAATCAAAACTTGCATGGAACATACCTGTCTGAGTGCTAAAAGTGCACTGAAATGGTCAAGTTGAGACATATTACCTTGCTTTCTGTAGTCTATTCATAAGATTCTATATCAGTTTCCGGTATATTTGTAAGAAGGGATTTTGTTCATTTTAACAGCTTCTGAAGCTACCCAGAGTTTAACAACTAGAATCTAAAATCATATTGCAATATCTTTAATACTTCTTGAATTATAGGCACGCAACACATAATGCAACAAAGATTGCTAAAGTCAACAGATTTTACTAATGGAACTATCAATCTCTGTGTAAAAATATCATTACGATGTTGCCATCCTTCTGAAGTCATTTTTAACCTCCCTGTAAATTGCCATTTTGACATTTTGACCCCCTCTAAAAAAATAGTGGATTACTCAGTAAATATTCATCAATGACATTTGATATTTTGGCTTTTATCACTATCCATGTCTACCTTTCCTCAGAAAAAAAATAAAATATATATATATATATATATATATATATATATATATATATGTACATATTTGCAAAATCAAAAGTTTGAGCCGGAGAAGTTTTTTAAAAATTTGGTTGCTCTGGCATGGAATGGCCCTATAGGCTTATATATTTTAAACATAAACGTAAATATTTATATGCCTGTGTGTCAAGTAAATAATAAATGTATAATTTATTTAGAATAAATTTACCTTTCAGATTAATCATTTCCTTTTCCTTTCTGATTCTGCTTAGTCTGCCATCAGTTATTTAATTATTAAACTAAACTGTCACAACACAAGTTTAAATAGAATAGCTGATGTAGTATTTTATAATAAAGAAACGCATATTTAAATATTAATAAGAATGAGAAGTTATTTATACATTCTGTATATATATGGCATTAAACTGCAGCTTTAGAGTACAGACAGACAGACACTGACAGCTCAAATCTGAAAAACAAAATAATATTTAATTTCTGAAAAGCCTTAAGTCATTAAAAAGCCTGAATGTCATGTTCATAACTCTACAAAGAATAATGTCTGTCCAAATAAACCGAAATTTCAGTAGCGCAGTCTCACGCTTGTGAAGACTCACAGGAGTGTAAAGTAAAATGCCATGGTGCCACTAGAGGAATCATTCCTGACAAGTTCAGAAAAAGGAGCGAGAGAGGGAATGAACAAAAAAAAAAAAAAAAAAAAAAAAAAAATCGAAGGGACCTTGAAAGAACAAGAACCATAAAACATTGTTTCAAGCCATATAGACCAATCTTAAGTAATTTCATAACTAATAACAAACATATGAATTTTTTAAAAAACAAATAAAAACATAAGCACTGTAACATGAAATGGGTTGCTCAGTACAGGGAAAAGAGGATCAGTTTCTTTACACAGCATGAAATCTGCTGTGTGTTTTTCTCATAGAGTCAGCAGCCTGTCCCTCTCATTAATGCACTGAGAGACTTCGATATAATGCAGGTGGGACTGCAGCACTTCAGCAGTCCAGAGACCCACAGACTTCTAATCCATCTATCTCCCTCAACCAGCCGGGCAAGGCAGAACCCAGTACTGACCCAATTGCACAGAAATTTACACAGGCCCTGATCCCTGTCCTCTGTCAAGGACTGGGGGGGAAAAAAGACTCAGGAGGATGAGACGAAGCTACTAGAACATGGAGCATAAGTCTGAGACCATTTCAAGACTCACATTATACATACATATTGGCATTTATGCATTCAGCAAACGGTTTTATCCATATATTGGCAGCATCACTGAACATGCAGAAAAGTGTGAAACTAGAGCACTGAGTAACTTTTTAACATGCACAATTAACTTATTCAAAAACCTTTAAATAAAACCTCAACTCATATCTGAATTCTAAGCAGTAGGTTTGTGAAGCTTATTAAACATCATTTAAATTCTCTTTGAAGACTGGGGAGTAGCTGTTGCAACCTGCTTCAATCTGCAACTGCAGTTTAAAGTCATTAAAGAGTTATAATTAAAACAGATTTCTTTGATTAATTAATAATCAATTCATTAAAGATTGAGTACAAAATGAGAGCGGGTCTACTAAGCTCTTAGTGTGCTTGCATAGCAGTGAGGTGGCGCTGTCCAGCACTGATGGTGCTGAAACTACACTACATACAGGCTTGACAGGTCAGAGTTGTGGTAGTAATCAACAGAAAAACTCCAATCATAAATGTGATAGAAAGAATGCTAGAAAGAATAAAGAAACCAAGGCTGAATGTTCATTGAAATTTAAGTAAACTGAATGTAAACACAGACTTTATGCTGCAAGTTGCAACACCTGTGCATGAGACACATTTTCAAGTATCAAGCTAGAAAAGTGAATGTTTTGCTTCACTTCTATATTTTTCTATTAACTGAATACGTGCACATATTCAACTATATTAAAAAAGCATGCGTATAGTGAATATGTGAATATGCCATATAAGTGACATTTTAGCTACTTTATAAACTAAGGTCTTAAATAATGCTCACCTTCCCAGTGGTAGGAAGAGTTTGGGTTCGTGTAAAAGTATCTTCTCCATGAATGCTGATCAGTTCAGCCTCTGCAGGCGGAAATGGCGAGGGGAAAACCACCATGTCGCTCTTCATTGTGTCTGAGCTAAAACAAACGTCATACTGTTGCGTCGATTTGGAGTAGGACCAGCTTCCATCTGGATGTGTGCTGATCACCGGAGCGCTGTACCTGCTGAAACTGCCATCTGTCCTGTAGCATTTAGCTGCTATCATACCCACGAGACTTAGTAAAAATATAACTGATACTGAGACAATAGCGATGAGCAGATACAGGTTTAGATTTGAAAAACTTTCCTCTATAACAGGAACTTCTCTGAATGATGTCTTTATGTCATCTAGACTCTCAACAACCACAACATCCATGGACATAGTCGCTGAGAGTGATGGCTCTCCATTATCAGACACTGTGATTAGAAGTGGGTGAGTTTTTAAGTCATTGTCACTCATTCGTCTCTTAGTCCTTATTTCTCCAGTGCTGCTTCCAATGCGGAAGAGATTCGTTCCTTTGGATTCAGTTAGATGATAAGACAGAAGTGCGTTATATCCAGAGTCAGCATCAACAGCTCTGATCTTGGCTACAAAGTATCCCGCTTCAGCAGAGTAGGGAATGTTCTCACTATTAACTGATCCAGGTTCAGAATAAGGCGGTAAAATAACCGGACTGTTGTCATTCTCATCCAGAATAAACACATTTACAGTCGCATTACTGCTCAGAGGAGGAACACCAGAGTCTGTTGCTTGAACATGGAAACTAAGGGTTTTCTGTTCTTCAAAATTGAAAGACTGTAGGTTATACAACTGGCCTGTCAATGAGTTAACACTAACAGTATTTATGCTTGTTGTTTTGTTATCCACAATGGTATAAGAAATTTCAGCGTTTTCATTTGAATCTCTGTCAGCTGCTGACACAGTGTGAATGAGGGTTCCCGGAGGCGTGTTTTCTTTTACATAGACAGAAATTATCTTTTCGTTAAATTGCGGAGGATTGTCATTCACATCTGAAACGTCAACATAAACTACACTGGTGCTGGAAAGTGGCGGGGTTCCTTCATCTACTGCTACAAGAGTTACATTATACTTGGAAATGTTTTCCCTGTCCAGCTGGCCTTCTAAAACAACAGAGTAATAATTCTTGTAGGAAGACTCGAGTTTGAAAGGTACATTTCCTAGCAGCTTACAACTCACTTTCCCATTCATTCCACCATCCTTGTCAGAAACTGTGACCAGAGCAACAGCAGTGCCAGTTTTCGCATCTTCCCTTAAATTAGACAGCAGGGATGTTACAACTATTTCTGGTGCATTGTCATTAACATCAATGACTTCAATTAGTATTTTACAATTTGTTGTCATGGGGGAAAGGCTTTATCATGGGCCTCTATTCTAAGTTCATAAAAAGCTTTGTCCTCAAAATCAATATTTCCTTTAACTTCAATCTCCCCAGAATCAGGACTGATTGCAAAAACATCAAGATTTTTTTCCTGACCATGACTGCTGAATAAATAAGTTATTTCCCCATTTGGACCTTCATCCATGTCAGTAGCATTGAGTTTGATTATTTTAGTTCCTTGTGGTGTATTCTCTGTCACACGGACTTTATAAAGAGGACTGCTAAACACTGGAGCATTATCATTTGTATCTAAAATGTTAACTATAATTTGTAATGTCCCAGACCTGGGTGGTTTTCCTCCATCAGAAGCAGTCAACATTAGTCGTATTACAGGTTCTTTCTCTCTATCTAAAGCTTTTCGGAGGATTAGCTCTGGAGACATGCCATGTTCACCACCCGTGTGTACTTCTAATGAAAAATGTTCATTAGGACTAAGTTTATAGCTTTTCACAGAGAAAGATCCTACATCTTCATCCACTGCACTGATCAAGGAAAATGTAGCTCCTGGCTGCACTGATTCTGAGATATTCAAAATCTGAGTTTCAACAGGGAATGTAGGAGAATTGTCATTCACATCATTAACATTAACTATCACTCGACTCAGACTGAGAGGGTGGTTTACTATCGCCTCAAAATTCAAAGAACACGATGGAGTATTCGGACATAGTTGTTCGCGGTCAATTCTTTCAGCAACATACAAGACGCCAGATTTCAGATTTACATCAAAATACCTCGTCCTCGAGCCGAATACAAGCTGAAATGCCCGCGACTCCAAATCTTGGACGTTTAAATTCATGTCCTTCACCACATTCCCGACGACAGTTCCGATATTTACTTCCTCGGACACGGAGTAGACAATCTGACCATCCACTGGCACTAAAACACACATCACGAGGCAGAGGAAAATAATATGTGGGAACATTAAGTCCTTTCTGTCCGCCATACTTCCGCGTGAGATGCCAACGTGATCAAAACACTACAACGGTAATTAGAAGAACGTCAAAACTCCGTAGACACAGAATAAAGAATAAGACTTACGGAAACATGCCACGAAAAGCATCTGGACTGTGACGCTTGGTAATAGCGCGTCACTCAGCGAAGCTGTAGGCGGAGTTCAGATGGAATATAGAAGTTATTAAAGTTTAGCGGTCTACAGTGACACCACGCGGAGTAAGTGCGGTTCTGTGTGGCTAAACTACACAAATATAACACATACAGCATCACTAAAGAAAATGACCATGTAATGTAAATTAAGATACCACCGAAAGAGATTTGCTAGTCTATAAATAGTCCACATAAACTATATATCAACACAGAATACAGTAAGTCAGAAAACAGTATGTACAATCTACAGGTAACGATTTTGTTTGAATACTATGTGGCCAAGGACCACAAAACCAGTCAGAAGTGTCAATCTTTTGAAATTGAGATTTATACAACATCTGAAAGCCGAATAAATAATTTTTCCTTTGATGCATGGTTTGTTAGGATAGGACAATCTCTGACTGAGATACAGTTATTTAAAAATCTGGAATCCCAGGGTGCAAAAAAAAAAAAAAAAAAAAAAAAACGAAAATCGCCTTTAAAGTTGTCTTGGCAATGCATATTACTAATCAAAAATTAAGTTTTAATGTAAGAAAATGTACAAAATATATTTACGTAACATGATATTCACTTTATATGCCTATGATTTTTGGCATAAAAGAAAAATTTATCATTTTGACCCATACAATGTATTTTTGGTTATTGCTACAAATATACCTGTGCTACTTAAGACTGGCTTTGTGGTCCAGGGTCACATATTAGTTATTAATTGGAGCATTAGTTATTAATTACTATCATTGGGGCAAACTGTTAATGCATGAGAAAACGTTTTTGTTCTCATAGGGCCTACTATAAATTGAACTGCATCCTCTGAATACATTTGTCACACACTTAAATCATGACTTTTATCCAGAATTTGCTAAATGTTGAAAAAACTATAAATTATTGAAAAAGTATAATGAATATTAATTGCACTAATAAGTAAATAAAATAAAATAAAATAAGCGAGACAAATATCCACAGACTGTATCGTAAAAAATTATAAAAATTCCCATAATTATTATTCAGACTTTAAAGCTTGTGGAACAGAGCACAAGATGGAGCAGAGTAAAATATGTAAGCGGAAAACCAATTTAGTGCTTCACTGTATGTGTATAGACTGTTTTGGAATACCAACATGAAACTAAATTCATGGGGAAAACCATCTAAATAAGATAATATTAAATTAACTAATCAGTTATTGTATATTGTATTGACTATTATAGTGCATTTGTCTAAAAAATATGTTTCAAACTTACGGGTTTGTTTACAACAGATTTTCATTACAAAGCCTATTGTAATAGTCTTTTTAAATTCACTGATCTTTCTTTTTGCTCAAATTCATACCGAGCACTTTCCACAATGCTTTACAATAATTCAATCTTTCGCCATATTTTCAAAAACAAGCCTCTTTTTGACTCCCATGGAGCAAAGTTAAAGACTAGACAAGAGCATAAATGCAGCTATATTCTTTCACTTAAGTACTTAATCATTTTTTTCAGTTTTACAAAAATTTATAACATGGGAAATTTAATGTTTGTTTGCCATTACGTCGGCCCTGAGCTTACATTTTATACTTTATCCATTGCATTTGATGGCAAATGGGTGAGATTTAACTACAGTGGTGTACAGTTTGATCAGCAGTGACACCATGACTGTTACGTGCATGCTATCTACACCTAGGTAGCAACACAGGGAGATACTGCATTTAAAACATTGGATTAAAGTATGAAACAATCTGAGTGTGTAAACATACATTTGAACACACACAGAACTGTGTGTCTCTAGAACTGAAAAATATGAGACCAACATAGCTCTGCAGGTACTATGGCATTTGAAATGATATGTGAAGCTGAAATGCTTAATGTCCTACAATCACACATTTGCTTGATATGGTTGTAAAACATCACCAGGCTGCAAAAAGATCAGTATTTGATGATGTTTCAAACTGTGAAATTTAAGTTTTATCTTACCTTGGTAGTGCTTGGAAGTGTTTGAGTCCTATTAAAAGTATCTCCTTCATTAATGCTGATTAGTTCTGCATCTGGCAGTGGAAAGGTTGAAGGAAACACGACTACATCACTCTTTATTGTGTCTGAACTAAAACACACGTCATACTGTTGTGTGGATTTAGAGAAGGACCAGCTGCCGTCTGGATGTGTGCTGATCACTGGAGCGCTGTACCTGCTGAAACTGCCGTCTGTCCTGTAGCATTTAGCTGCTATCAGACCCACCAGACTCAGTAAAAAGATGACTGATACTGAGACAATAGCGATGAGCAGATACAGATTCAGATCTGAAAAACTCTCTTCTTTAACAGGAACTTCTCGGAATGATGTCTTTATGTCATCCAGACTCTCAACAACCACAACATCCATAGACATAGTCGCTGAGAGTGATGGCTCTCCACTATCAGACACTATGATCAGAAGTGGATGAGTTTTTAAGTCATTGTCACTCATTCGTCTCTTAGTCCTTATTTCTCCAGTGCTGCTTCCAATGCGGAAGAGATTTGTTCCTTTGGGTTCAGTTAGATGATAAGACAGAAGTGCGTTATATCCAGAGTCAGCATCAACAGCTCTGATCTTGGCTACAAAGTATCCCGCTTCAGCAGAGAAGGGAATGTTCTCACTATTAACTGATCCAGGTTCAGAATGAGGCGGTAAAATAACTGGACTGTTGTCATTCTCATCCAGTATAAACACATTTACAGTCGCATTACTGCTCAGAGGAGGAACACCAGAATCTGTTGCCATAACTTGAAACTGAAATCTTTTAGTTTCTTCATGATTAAATGATTGCAAACTGAATATTTCTCCACTTAAAGAGTTTATATTTATCAATGTTGTTATAGGAACACTGGAGCTGGAACTGTCTAACAGTGAATATGAAAGTTCTGCGTTCTCACCAGTGTCTGAATCATCAGCTGACACTTTTGTCACGAGACCTCCAGCTTGACCATTCTCACTTAGAAAAGCGTTAATAACAGGAGCTGGGAAATGTGGAACGTTGTCGTTAACATCAGAGATATGTACAGTTATAACAGTGCTGTTAGAAAGAGACGGAGTTCCTTCATCTGCAGCTGTAATTGTGATGTTATACAGAGAAACACTTTCTCTGTCCAGAGGTCCATCTACCACTAGAGAATAATGATTGTTATATGACGTCTCCAGTTTGAAAGGAAACAAGCCTTTCAATGCACAGTGTACAATGCCATTTTTACCTCCATCTCTATCAGACACTGTGACTAAAGCAACTGCAGTTCCTGACTTTGTGTCTTCTTTCACACTCTCCAAAAGAGGAGTCACAGTGATCTCTGGTGCATTATCATTTTCATCCATAACTTCTATTAAAACTTTACATTGTGTGCTTTTTGGTGGACTGCCTTTATCTCTAGCCTGAACCCGCAATTCAATTGCAGAATTTATCTCATGGTCTATTTGACCTTTCACAACAATGTCCCCAGTTTCAGGCACCACAGTGAATAAACTTTGCTTTTTTATATTTCCATGTTCAGCTGTGGAGTAAACAATATCACTGTTGGTACCCTCATCCAAATCAGTAGCAGTCAAAGAGATGATTTTGGTACCAAGAGAAACATTTTCTCTCACCTTAATCTTGTACAAAGGTTTGCTGAAGACAGGCCAGTTGTCGTTTATATCTAGTACATTCACTATTACACTTAATGTTCCTGTCTTTGCAGGCTTTCCTCCATCAACAGCTGTCAGTACAAGTGGAATTACTGATTGCTTTTCACGATCTAAAGGTTTTTGGAGCACTAATTCAGCAGACACAGTCTGTTCTTCCGTTTGTACGTCAATAGAAAAGTATTCATTCTTGCTTAGTTTGTAGTCTTTAAGTGCATTAATGCCAATGTCGTTATCTTCAGCTACAGGAAGATGAAATCTAGCTCCCGGAACAACATCCTCTGTAATATTTATCGTTATAGCGCTGTCCACAAAATACGGAGCATTATCATTAACATCCAGAACATTAATTTCAATTCGATAAAGGCTATGAGGATTTTGAACAACAGCCTCCAAATTAAGAGAACATTGCTGATGAGCAAAGCATAACTCCTCCCGGTCAATTCTTTCATTCACAAACAACGCTCCCGTTTTCAAATTCATATCAAAATATTTCCTGTTCGATCCAGACACAAGCTGCAAGATACGAGATTCCAGCTCCTGGACACTGATCTTGAGATCCTTCGCTATATTTCCGACAACAGTTCCTTTATTTACTTCCTCCGAGACCGAATAGATAATCTTGCCGCATGAAGATCGCCATAAGCAAAAATGCAAAGCTGTTATGATGCACAAATATCTTAAGCTTTCCATGATTGTTTCTTCAAAGCATCAAATATTCATCCGTTTTTAAAAACGCAATTTTTGTTTCTCTGCTGCAAGGACCTTACACTCTAATGCCTTGCCATTTCCACATGACCACAATATATATGTGGTTGCTCTTCCGCTGTAAGGGAGGAGCCTTATTTTAATAAAAGAGCTGCTTCAAATTCGTGGTCTGCAGCGACATCGCGCGTTTTAACTGCGTGGTTACTGGAGATATTTTATTTAAAATGCAATTTTCCACAGTATAAATGTTTCAAACGAATTAAATAGGTTAACTGCAAAATATAAATGCAAGAAAGACACTGTTTTCTGTAAATATTTCCGGCACTTGTTAAAAAGGAATAAACTCTGATCTTCGTAGCAATCAGGTGTAATAAAAATGTTTTTAAATGTACTGAAAGAAAAGCGAAAACGTAATGTTCATTGTCCATGGTGCTGAAAACTGTTATAGGATAACAACCTTAAGACTTCGATCCCTAGTGAAAAATACACTAAAATGTATTTAAAATACATTTATTTCATGCTAAGTATTCTACAAATACATTTACGGATTATATACTTAATAAAATACCCTGCAATTGTACTTTTAGCATACTAAGCAGGTATATTTAAAGTCTGCTAAACCGGAACAACTAATATTGCACTTAATGCACTTTAATTGTGCGGAAATAGTGCTGAAGTCCAACTAAAGGAATACTTAAGCATATTTGATTGTGCTAAAGTGGAACTATTGCAAGTATACTTTAGGTACATTTGAAATGTTTTGCATTTAAAGACCGATTTTATTTAAATATATATAGTCCTCATCAATAGTGACATTAAAACACCTTGTAGGCTTAATATTAAGAAATGTGCATTGTGCAGAAGTAGTACTCCAAATAAAGTTTAATTTTATACATATATATATATATATATATATTACTAAGCGAGCGATATATATTTATTACTCGAGCGATATGTCAGTAAATATTGTAACAGACCAGAACTATACTGTGTATAAAATATAAGCATTTAAAATCTATGACTTTTTATGGGGATGTTGTCCCTTTTCCACTTTGTCCACCATCTTTTATTTTTGCTTTTTTTTTTACTTATTTATTTATTCTATTTATTTTTTGGCACTGAATAATAGCAACGACGACAAAGGCAATGCAATTCAGTTCATTGAAATAAATTTAAAGAAGCGACATCAATAGTTGGACTAAAATCCAAATCAAATTCTGTGACAGCTACAATATAAACGAATAATAGAAAAATAACTGCACAAAAATCGATTTGAATTCTAACATTTTTTTACACAACTGGGTTCCAAACACTTCTTACCTTGTCGGTGGTCGGAAGAGTTTGGGTGCGCGTAAAAGTGTCTTCTCCATTGATGCTGATTAGTTCTGCGTCTGCTGGTAGAAATGGCGAGGGGAAAACGACTACATCACTCTTTATTGTGTCTGAACTAAAACACACGTCGTATTGTTGCGTGGATTTAGAGAAGGACCAGCTGCCGTCTGGATGTGTGCTGATCACTGGAGCGCTGTACCTGCTGAAACTGCCGTCTGTCCTGTAGCATTTAGCTGCTATTAAACCCACGAGACTCAGTAAAAAGATGACTGATACTGAGACAATAGCGATAAGCAGATACAGATTCAAATTTGAAAAACTCTCCTCTTTAACAGGAACTTCTCTGAATGATGTCTTTATGTCATCCAGACTCTCAACAACCACAACATCCATGGACATAGTCGCTGAGAGTGATGGCTCTCCATTATCAGACACTGTGATCAGAAGTGGGTGAGTTTTTAAGTCATTGTCACTCATTCGTCTCTTCGTCCTTATTTCTCCAGTGCTGCTTCCAATGCGGAAGAGATTCGTTCCTTTGGGTTCAGTTAGATGATAAGACAGAAGTGCGTTATATCCAGAGTCAGCATCAACAGCTCTGATCTTGGCTACAAAGTATCCCGCTTCAGCAGAGTAGGGAATGTTCTCACTATTAACGGATCCAGGTTCAGAATGAGGCGGTAAAATAACCGGACTGTTGTCATTCTCATCCAGAATAAACACATTTACAGTCGCATTACTGCTCAGAGGAGGAACACCAGAGTCTGTCGCCATAACTTGAAACTGAAATCTTTTAGTTTCTTCGTGATTAAATGATTGCAAACTTAATATTTCTCCACTTAAAGAGTTTATATTTATCAGTGTTGTTATAGGAACACTGGAGCTGGAACTGTCTAACAGTGAATATGAAAGTTCTGCGTTCTCACCAGTGTCTGAATCATCAGCTGACACTTTTGTCACGAGACCTCCAGCTTGACCATTCTCACTTAGAAAAGCGTTAATAACAGGAGCTGGGAAATGTGGAGCATTGTCATTAACATCAGAGATATGTACAGTTATAACAGTGCTGCTGGAAAGAGACGGAGTTCCTTCATCTGCAGCTGTAATTGTGATGTTATACAGAGAAACACTTTCTCTGTCCAGAGGTCCATCTACCACTAGAGAATAATGATTGTTATATGACGTCTCCAGTTTGAAAGGAAACAAGCCTTTCAGTGCACAGTGTACAATGCCATTTTTACCTCCATCTTTATCAGACACTGTGACTATAGCAACTGCAGTTCCCGGTTTTGCATCTTCTTTCACGCTTTCCAACAGAGGAGTCGTAACTATATGTGGCACATTGTCATTCTCATCCACAACTTCTATTAAAACTTTACAGTGTGTGCTTTTAGGGGGGGTACCTTTATCTCTAGCCTGAACACGCAGTTCAATTGCAGGGTGTTCTTCGTAATCAATTTGACCTTGAGCAACAATTTCCCCAGAGTTAGAATTTATGCTAAACAGGTTTATTTCATCGGTATTTCCATGAAATGAATATTGAATTTGACTGTTGGTGCCCTCATCCAAATCACTGGCAGAAACAGAAACTATTTTGGTTCCAGTCCGTGTGTTTTCCTTCACTTTAACTTTGTACAAAGGTTTGCTGAACGTAGGTTTATTATCGTTTACATCCATGACATTAACAACAATACTCAATGTTCCAGATTTAGGAGGTTTTCCTCCATCAATGGCGGTGAGTATTAGGTGGATAACAGCTTGTTTTTCTCTGTCTAAAACTTTCTGTAGTACTAGCTCAGCCAGCATACTATTTTGCCCACTGTGAACATCTATAGAAAAGTATTCATTTGAACTGAGCTTGTAGTCTTTCAGAGAATTACTGCCAACATCTGAATCTTTTGCAGTTGGAAGGGGAAATCTGTCCCCTTCATTTGCGATCTCTGTAACATTGAGAATATAGGTGCTGTCCGGAAAAAATGGAGCATTGTCGTTCACATCCACAATTATAATTTCAAGTCGATAAAGTCTGTGAGGGTTTTGAGCAAGAGCCTCTAAATTCAACGCACATTTCTGATTACTGCCACACAACTCCTCACGATCAATCCGGTCTTTAACAAACAACGAGCCCGTTTTCATATTTACATCAAAATACTTTGCATTTGATCCAGGCATAATCTGAAACATACGTGATTCTAGTTCCTGAGCACTGATCTTCAGGTCTTTTGCTATATTCCCGATCACAGTTCCTTTATTTACCTCCTCGGAGACGGAATAGACAATCTGGCCAAGCGAAGATTCCCATAAAGACAGAAATAAAACGATCCAGAAGCCATAAGATTCTGTAACATCCATGATCTTGCAGTAAAATGTCCTGCGATTTATTTGGTGTAAAAACGGTTAAAACAGCTAAACAGACCTCTCTCGATACAATCCGACATCACAACGCAGAAGCTACCAAAAGCACTGGTTATTTACACCCCTTCAACGCATTTCCTCTGGTTCTGATGTTGTAAAGGAGGAGCCCAGATAACTCTCAAAATCATGGTCTGCAGTGCCACCACGTGTTGTTAAAGTGGAGAGACAATGAGATGTTGCTTCAGACATTTCTCTATAAAACAAAGAGTGAACCAAACGTATCACGTCTTCATGAAGTCAAAACCAAGACTTCATTTCTATGCGATCATTACGAAACTAAAAAAAAGTCGCAAATACAAATACTGAGAAAGAATATACTACGCCACGGCCGCTGTCCGTGGTACTGAAGTTATTTTGCTTTTAAAATACAAAATAGGATCTAGTTAGGCCATGAAACAGCAGTATCCTTTCACATGTAATACAAAAAAAAAAAAAAACCTTTAAGTAGGCTAAAATTAATTAAATAAATAAATAAATAAGTCCAGTGTACAAAAGTCACTGAGAAAGCAACCCAGTACGAGCAAATCAAACTCATAAAAAAAAAAAAAAAAAAAATAAAAAAAAAAAACTGTATAGGAATACAAATACGCCAGAGTTACGAGATACTGAAATAACTTACCAAATTGAAATGGATCATATCAACAAGTTAAAAATTCGTAGAAAAATTACGTTTTTAACAGGAATATGCGACGTCACTGCCGCTGTCCAAGGTACTGAAGTGATTTTGCTTTTTAAACACAAAATAGACTATACTTAAACCATAAAACAAACTCAACGAACCAACAACAACATGATGATATTAAAAGGTAATTGTTTCAACCAAACAAAAAAAAAACGGTGTATAATTATGCGCTGTCTTCCAGTGTACAAAACAAGTCACTGAGAAAGCAGAAACGCAGTACAAGTCAATCAAACTCTATTGATAAAATCCCAAAGCTGTACAATAATAGGAATCCAAATATGCCAGAGTCATGAGATACTGGAATAACTTACAAAACTAAAATCATCTAACAAGAAGTTTACAATTCATGGAAATACTTGTTCGTGTTAACTTGAGTTTGGGTTCTTCTATTTATTTTTAAAATCTATAAATCAGAAAAAAAGAAAAGTAAACATAAACGTCGCGAATAATTTTGCTTTTACGGTAGAAGTGAACTAAAATTCAGTGTCTTACCTTCCCAGTGGTAGGAAGAGTTTGGGTCCGCGTAAAAGTATCGTCTCCATTAATGCTGATCAATTCTGCGTCTGCTGGCGGAAATGATGAAGGGAAAACCACTACATCACTCTTTATTGTGTCTGAACTAAAACACACGTCGTACTGTTGTGTGGATTTAGAGAAGGACCAGCTGCCGTCTGGATGTGTGCTGATCACTGGAGCGCTGTACCTGCTGAAACTGCCGTCTGACCTGTAGCATTTAGCTGCTATCAAACCCACGAGACTCAGTAAAAATATGGCTGATACTGAGACAATAGCGATGAGCAGATACAGATTCAGATCTGAAAAACTCTCCTCTTTAACAGGAACTTCTCTGAATGATGTCTTTATGTCATCCAGACTCTCAACAACCACAACATCCATGGACATAGTCGCTGAGAGTGATGGCTCTCCATTATCAGACACTGTGATCAGAAGTGGGTGTGTTTTTAAGTCATTGTCACTCATTCGTCTCTTAGTCCTTATTTCTCCAGTGCTGCTTCCAATGCGGAAGAGATTCGTTCCTTTGGGTTCAGTTAGATGATAAGACAGAAGTGCGTTATATCCAGAGTCAGCATCAACAGCTCTGATCTTGGCTACAAAGTATCCCGCTTCAGCAGAGTAGGGAATGTTCTCACTATTAACTGATCCAGGTTCAGAATAAGGCGGTAAAATAACCGGACTGTTGTCATTCTTATCCAGAATAAACACATTTACAGTCGCATTACTGCTCAAAGGAGGAACACCGGAGTCTGTTGCCATAACCTGAAACTGCAATCTTTTTGTTTCTTCGTGATTAAATGATTGCAAACTGAATATTTCTCCACTTAAAGAGTTTATATTTATCAGTGTTGTTATAGGAACACTGGAGCTGGAACTGTCTAACAGTGAATATGAAAGTTCTGCGTTCTCACCAGTGTCTGAATCATCAGCTGACACTTTTGTCACGAGACCTCCAGCTTGACTATTCTCACTTAGAAAAGCGTTAATAACGGTTGCTGGGAAATGTGGAGCATTGTCGTTAACATCAGAGATATGTACAGTTATAACAGTGCTGCTGGAAAGAGACGGAGTTCCTTCATCTGCAGCTGTAATTGTGATGTTATACAGAGAAACAGTCTCTCTGTCCAGAGGTCCATCTACCACAAGAGAATAATGATTGTTATATGACGTCTCCAGTTTGAAAGGAAACAAGCCTTTTAGTGCACAGTGTACAATGCTATTTTTGCCTCCATCTTTATCAGACACTGTGACTAAAGCAACTGCAGTTCCTGATTTTGTGTCTTCTTTCACACTTTTCAACAGCAGAGTCACAGTTATCTCTGGTGCATTATCATTTTCATCCACAATTTCTATTAAAACTTTACATTGTGTGCTTCTTGGCGGGCTGCCTTTATCTTTCGCTTGAACTCTTAACTCAATGGCAGGATTCTCCTCATAATCAAGGTGGCCTTTTACAACAATGTCTCCGGTTTCGGGAATAACTTCAAATAGATCTTTCTTTTTTCCATGGCCAACAAATGAATACACTATTTTGCGGTTTATGCCCTCATCCAAATCAGACGCAAAAACAGATAAAACTTTGGTACCAGTAGCAACATTTTCCTTCAGTTTGACTTTGTAAAGCGGTTGACTGAACACTGGATTATTATCATTAACATCCATTACATTTATAACAATATTTAAAGTCCCAGATTTAGGTGGTTTTCCTCCATCTACTCCAGTGAGAGTTAACTTAATTGTCGCTTGTTTCTCTCGATCTAAAGCCTTTTTTAGCACTAACTCAGCAGACACACTCTGGTCTTCAGTCTGTGTATCTAGACTGAAATGTTCATTCGGACTCAGTTTGTACTCTTTCAGCGAATTACTGCCAACATCCGAGTCTTCGGCCACAGGGAGAGGAAATCTCTCTCCGGGGATTGCGTTTTCACTAATATTCACCGTAAATAGTTTAACAGGAAAATGTGGAGCATTGTCGTTTATATCCAAGATCTTAATCTCCACCCTGTAAAGATGATGAGGATTTTTAGCAAGGGCCTCTATATTCAAAGAGCATTTCAGATTCGACAAACATAACTCTTCACGGTCGACTCTTTCATTAACAAACAGAAGGCCAGTTTTTAGGTTTACGTCAAAATACTTCTTATTTGATCCGGACACAATCTCAAACATACGAGCTTCCAGTTCGTGAACATTCATGTTCAGGTCTTTCGCTATATTCCCAACAACTGTCCCCTTATTTACCTCTTCCGGTACAGAATAGACGATCTGAGCAAATGCAGAATCCAGCAAAGCAAGGAAAAATATAAATCCACACTCGAAATATCCCATAAACGCCATGATGCCTATTCACAACTGGCTTGAAGACAGTAAAAGGTAAACGTGAATATTTCTCCTTTGCATTCAGGAAACACGAGACGAAATAAAAACCATCGTGTCTGAACTGCAGATATACTAACACCAAGATTCTGAGAGAGAGAGAGAGAGAGAGAGAGAGGCACCAGAGAGACTATAAACCTTTAATTGACGGTCTGTAGTGACACCGTGTGCCAAAACTATGCAATGGCCTGCAGAAAAATCTATTTACAAAAGCGTTAAAATGAGAAGCAGCAAATGTATTGGGATGACACAACAAACTAATCTAATACAGAAAAATAACGCAAAAATACACCATAATCTAATCAAATTTACTAGCAGCATCAGTACATTAATTATATACTAAGAAGGTAAACAGACTAAATAGTCAAAAGAAGAAAGTGAAGCATGTTACGATACTATGCAAACTCTTTAAAAAGCAGTGGTCGATTAACAGGTCAAAACAGAACGTTGTTATAACAAAATAATGATCCGCTGAGACAGCTGCACTGTGATATGGTGAACAGGCCAGAGGTTTTAATATCGTCGAGAAGAAAAATAAAATAAAATAAAATAAAATAAAATAAAAACATGTCTGTGTCGTTGTATGGATGAAGCATTCCGGACCACAACCGGAAGTATTATTTGAGGATTCTCTGTTTCAGAAATTGTTTTAATTAGGCTATATTAACGCTAAACGCACAATGTTTAATTTGATGCATGGAAATGTAAAAACATTTTAAAACCATCCACCAGACAGGACCAGATTAATCCTGCACAGTCTCATAACAACTATTGCAGGTTTTGGCAAATTGGCGACATTTGTACAACCTGCTGACACCCCACTGAGGGTTGTAGTTATTGAAGCAGCTTCATGTTTAGGTTTTATTGCAATTGCTTCGAATAACAAACTGCAAATTCGTAACAAACTTCCTTAGGCCTACGTTTTCTAATGATAACAGGTTACATTGACCAGAGTACGTTATTCAAATAATAATAATAATAATAATAACAACAACAACAATAATAAAATATTAATCAAAACAACTTAAAAATAGGTTAAATGAAAACAAGACGTTAAATAAGCCACGCTATATATACCGATGCCACTTTTATGGTAACTTTTTGGAAACAACTGCAAACAGTTGAGAACAATGATCAGGCCCGTAGCCAGCCCAGCGGATGGGGGGAGGGGGGGTTCTTTTTTTTCCAAAAGTGGACCTTTTTCAGTTCCCACCCATTTTGTATTAAACTATGAGGTTCAAATACTTCATTTTGTTGACTACTCATGCACCAATTTGTGCTGTATTATCATGTGTGCTGGTATCTTAATAAGCATGATTTTTTGATTCACCAAAAATATTTACTACAATGTTGTCAAACTGCTTACCAAGATATCGCCTTGTTCAGTAAATATACACAAATACCTAAAGCAATAAGTTATTTAATTAAATGAATTACATTTTTAATGCAATAAAATCACAGATTCTTTGTACCGGGGGCATGCCCCCCAGGAGAAAATTTTACACATTTTAAAGTGAAATTCATTAATTTGGTGTACTTTAAGAACTCAAAAGTAAGAGCTCCAACCCATGTTCATTGTGCAAATTGAACAAACAAAAAAGTTGATGACAGTCTGAAAAACAGTTCTAGAACTGCCCCTGGTCAGAATATACTGTGTTCTTCCTTGACCCATGCTACACCCTTCCACTGAGTTTTCTGAGCCCCCATTCTGGGCCCCTTTCAACCTCTGAGCCCTATGCAGTCTTTCCTCCTTTTCAAAATACAAATATCAAGAAAGGAATTTTATGCAGAAAAAAAAAAAAAAAAAAAAAAAAATATATATATATATATATATATATATATATATATATATATATATAAAAAAAAAAAAAAAAAAAAAAAAAAAAAAAAAAAAGACCTGCAGAAATAAATTAATATGGAAAAAGCAAGTTGTCTTGTAATATGTTAAATTGATATCCTGATTTACAGCTCAGATAATGTCCATTATCAAAAACAGTAACATCTGTTAAAATTGTAACAACCTTTTTTTTTTTTTTTAACTTTACTATGGACAGATCAGATCAGAAAGGACAGGAAGTGATATGGGGGGCGGGATCGGGAAAGGTCCCCGAGTCGGGACTCGAACACGGGAAGCCCGGAGCACGCTGCCTAGAGGTCTTCACGGAGGACCCGAGACCCAAGGACCCGAGACCCAAGAACCCGGGACCCGACCCGGGACCCGTACGGGTTCGGGTCTATATTTTAAATGGTCAGTCGGGTCCGGGTCGGGTCCCAATCTATTACCTCGGGTCCCGGGTCTGTTTAACATTTGTGTGTAATACCCGAATCGATCGGAAAGCACCGCACCCGCCAGTGATCAGCGTCGGTCAGCACTTTGCGTGTGTTTTGTAACTTGCAACTTGTAAAATTAGGACGAGAAAAGTGTGAGCGGGAAACAAGGTGGGGAAAAAAAACATGCGTGACGCGAAGTTAACGCTAGTACTGCAAGCGGACGGTACCAAGCTGTCTCATGTGAATTCCTCCTTTAGGCTTCATAAGATTAACTAGGTGGAGCTTTAAGCATATGTTTTGCATTGTTTTCTTTTTCTGAAGAAGAGACACACCTATTGAACACGCACGATGGTGCAGTGCAGTCGGCTTTGTGCAACCCACTTCTAAATCCACTCTGATGCGCATCATTCAGTAGTGTTTTGCATTAGCCAAAATCATGACAGTCGACCACATAATATCTTATCCAATTGCACGTGAATAAACGCAAATACTCAATAAAAGCAAGACCGTTGCGCCGGCTTCCTCTGAAATATGATTGCGCCCGCGCCCGCGCCCGCTTCGTCCTGCTTCGTGACAGCAAATGCCGCCTGCATGCGCGAGAGCATGTAACTCAGAGTGGTAACATGATAATTAATTGTTGATTACTAATTTGAATCAGTACATTATAACGAAAACAATACCTTGAATAAATTAAGAGTATGCTTCTCCAGACACCACTACACCACTGCTCACGCAGTAAAGTGTAACGCACTTCTTGTTCTGTGCGCTTTTTGAAAAAAAAAAAATAAAATAAATAAATAAAAAACTGCTCCAAGCTGCAATAATATGTAAATTAAGAAGATTCTTTCACTCGGCAAGAGAGAGGAACAGCCTAACATGGACGAAAATGTTAGTTTCAACGAGGATTGATCATAGTCTGGGCTACGAACAGTAGGTAAGCCAAAAAGTTTTTCGCAACTTGTTTATTGACTTGTTAGCATTTTACTGTGTAATATGTGCCGACCGGGTGCAGTCGGGTCTCTGTCTTCCCAGCCGGGTTCGGGTCCAATTTACGAATAACCGTCGGGTCCGCGTCGGGGACGGGTAGTAAATTTACGGCATTTCTCGGGTCTGCACGGGTTCGGGTCCCACTTTCAAATTAAATGCGGGTCCGGGTCGGTTCCGTGCAACAAATTTACGGGTCTCTTCGGGTTCGGGTACGAATTTTTGGACCCGTGAAGACCTCTAAGGCCATCGGCGCGACAACAACCTTATTTTTGTATGATGAAATTATTAATAATAATTATTCACCTCAATACCATGGTATAAAAATGAACTACATGGCTTCTAGGTATGTGTATGAAGAACGGTGGTCTTAGTATAAATGTACAAACGCTATTAATCACAAAATACTGTAATTATATTCCATTACTCCTTTAATAGATTTAATACATGTATACATAATAATATAACAGTTCGATATGTCCCACAATTCTGCTGCAATATGATAGTGCAGTCAGTGTTACAGTAAAAATCCATATTAAATGATTCTGACTATCGTTGCGCATAGTGTTTCTCCTGTTTGTCAGCGCTGCTTCATTTGTTTAAATCGCCATGTCGTTGTGTTCTTCACCGAATTCAAGCGTTTCACTCTGGATCTCACAGCGCTGTTTAGTGGTCGCGAGTAAACTCATCTGCTCTAGTGAACGCTCCGCTGCTGTTTGAACTGTGATCCGAGCGGATAAATGGTCCGTGTGGCTCGTTTCAAACGACTAGCATATCCATAACGCGATTTTTGACTTTCCGTCCCCAAATGTAAGACTTCTTGAAATTATAATTAAGACTTCTCTTGTACTTATTAAGGTATTTAATACTTTTTATGGCTTTAAAAGTGCGTTGTTATTTAAAAGAACACTTGTTTATTTAAAAAAATATATAGTACATATATATATATATATATATATATATATATATATATGTGTGTGTGTGTGTGTGTGTGTGTGTGTGTTGTTAAGCATTAATTTTCAACAGTCTTACCTTTCCAGTGGTAGGAAGAGATGAATTTGCTCTGACACAGTTTAACTCTGAGTTCTTGTCATAAAAGGTTTTAGAAAAAATCGTTTCTAAATTGTTAATTTGCAAGTCAGGTGCGGCAGAAGTCAAACGCAATACATAAGTAAGTTACAATGTCTTACCTTCCCAATGCTCGGAAGGGTTTGCGTGCGCGTAAAAGTATCTTCTTCATTAATGCTGATCAGCTCCGCATCTGCTGGTGGAAACGGCGAGGGGAAAACGACTACATCACTCTTTATTGTGTCTGAACTAAAACACACGTCGTACTGTTGTGTGGATTTAGAGAAGGACCAGCTGCCGTCTGGATGTGTGCTGATCACTGGAGCGCTGTACCTGCTGAAACTGCCGTCTGTCCTGTAGCATTTAGCTGCTATCAAACCCACAAGACTCAGTAAAAAGAAGACTGATACTGAGACAATAGCGATGAGCAGATACAGATTCAGATCTGAAAAACTCTCCTCTTTAACAGGAACTTCTCTGAATGATGTCTTTATGTCATCCAGACTCTCAACAACCACAACATCCATGGACATAGTCGCTGAGAGTGATGGCTCTCCATTATCAGACACTGAGATCAGAAGTGGATGCGTTTTTAAGTCATTGTCACTCATTCGTCTCTTAGTCCTTATTTCTCCAGTGCTGCTTCCAATGCGGAAGAGATTCGTTCCTTTGGGTTCAGTTAGATGATAAGACAGAAGTGCGTTATATCCAGAGTCAGCATCAACAGCTCTGATCTTGGCTACAAAGTATCCCGCTTCAGCAGAGTAGGGAATGTTCTCACTATTAACTGATCCAGGTTCAGAATAAGGCGGTAAAATAACCGGACTGTTGTCATTCTCATCCAGAATAAACACATTTACAGTCGCATTACTGCTCAGAGGAGGAACGCCAGAGTCTGTTGCCATAACTTGAAACTGCAGTCTTTTTGTTTCTTCGTGATTAAATGATTGCAAACTAAATATTTCTCCACTTAAAGAGTTTATATTTATCAGTGTTGTTATAGGAACACTGGAGCTGGAACTGTCTAACAGTGAATATGAAAGTTCTGCGTTCTCACCAGTGTCTGAATCATCAGCTGACACTTTTGTCACGAGACCTCCAGCTTGACCATTCTCACTTAGAAAAGCGTTAATAACGAGAGCTGGGAAATGTGGAGCATTGTCGTTAACATCAGAGATATGTACAGTTATTACAGTGCTGCTGGAAAGAGATGGAGTTCCTTCATCTGCAGCTGTAATTGTGATGTTATACAGAGAAACACTCTCTCTGTCCAGAGGTCCATCTACCACTAGAGAATAATGATTGTTATATGACGTCTCCAGTTTGAAAGGAAACGAGCCTTTCAGTTTACAATGTACAATGCCATTTTTACCTCCATCTTTATCAGACACTGTGACTATAGCAACTGCAGTTCCAGGTTTTGTGTCTTCTTTCACATTTTCCAACAGAGGAGTCATAAGTATATCTGGCGCGTTGTCATTCTCGTCCACAACTTCTATTAAAACTTTACAGTGTGTACTTTTAGGAGGAACACCTTTATCTCTCGCTTGAACGCGCAGTTCAATTGCAGGATGTTCCTCGTAATCAATTTGACCTTGAACAACAATTTCCCCGGAGTTAGAATTTATTGTAAATCGGTTCAGTGTATTTCCATGTCCAAGAAATGAATATTGAATTACACTACTGATGCCCTCATCCAAATCACTAGCAGAAACAGAAATGATTTTGGTTCCAACTGGCGTGTTTTCTTTCACTTTTACTTTGTATAAAGGTTTACTGAAAATAGGTTTATTATCATTAACATCCATGACGTCAACAACAATACTCAGTGTTCCAGATTTGGGAGGTTTTCCTCCATCAATGGCGGTGAGTATTAAGTGAATAATGGCTTGTTTCTCTCTGTCTAAAGCTTTCTGTAGTACTAATTCAGCATATATACTCTGTTGCCCGCTATTAACATCTAAAGAAAAATGCTCATTTGAACTGAGTTTGTAATCTTTCAGAGAATTACTGCCGATGTCTGAATCTTCTGCAATTGGAAGAGGAAATCTGTCTCCTTCATTTGCATTCTCTGTAACATTGACAACATGCGAGCTTTCTGGAAAAAATGGAGCATTGTCGTTTACATCCACAATTATAATTTCAAGCCGATAAAGTCTGTGAGGATTTTGAGCAAGAGCCTCTAAATTCAACGCACATTTCTGATTACTGCCACACAACTCCTCACGATCAATCCGGTCTTTGACAAACAGCGAGCCCGTTTTCACATTCACATCAAAATATTTTGCATTTGATCCAGGCATAATCTGAAACATACGTGATTCTAGTTCCTGAGCAGTTATTTTCAGGTCTTTTGCTATATTCCCGATCACAGTTCCTTTATTTACCTCCTCGGAGACGGAATAGACAATCTGGCCAAGCGAAGATTCCCATAAAGACAGAAATAAAACGATCCAGAAGCCGTACGATTCTGTTACATCCATGATTGTGCAGCAAAATGTCCTGTGATTATTTAGTGTGAAAACGTTTAAAACAGCTAAACAGACCTCTCTCCATACAATCCAGCTACTAAAAGCCTTGGTTAGTTATTTACACCCCTTTAACGCATTTCCTCTTGTTCTGATTCTGTAAAGGAGGAGCTCAGATAACTCTCCAAGTTATGGTCTGCAGTGCCACCACGTGTTGTATAAGTGGAAAGACAACAAGTTTTTACTTCATATAGACCTAGTTCTCTATAAAAGAAAAAAAATAAACTATAGGTATCACCATGGTCATATAGCAAAATAGAAAATTAGTGTCGACTCAATCATTACTGAACAAATAATACTAATAATAATACATTAAAAACAGTGTATTTAAATAAATACGTACACTAAGAACGAAAATACGTCACTACCGCTGTCCGTGGTACTGAAGTGATTTTACTCTTTAAATACAAAATACTACAGTTAAGCAATGAAACAAAAAAACAACAAACAAACACGAGAATAATGTCATAAGATGACTGTTATAAGAAAGAAAGAAAGAAAGAAAGAAACGGTCCATAAATATACACTGTCCGATAGTATACAAAAGCCAAGTCAAAGAGGATTTAAAAATGCACTACAAGCCAAGCTGCATGGTGAAACACGGGGGTACACCAGAACCAGGAGATGCTGAAATAACTTGTAAAACTAAAATGTATCATCTTAAGAACTAGTGAAAAATCAAAACTATATTTTGACTTAGCGTCCAGTATTTTACTTGTTATCTTGAATTTTGGTATGCGTTATTTATTATTATTTATTATTATTTCTTTATTATTTATTTTTTCTAAAACTTAGAAAAAAATGTCGTTTTTAGTTTATACAGTCAAACCAAAATGATTCAAAATTATACTCCAGATATAATTTTTGATATTTTCTTGGGTGCAGGGCACTCTAGTTCATTTATGTAAGCGAGGATTGCAAAATAAAGTAAACTGTAATATATTATACACAAAAATTCTTCATAAAGCTTACTACCAGTAAAACTGACAAAAATTTGGGACCAAAAATTATTCAGACACTTTGACCTGACCATATTTTGCCAAAGTGTGTTTTTTTTTTTTTTTTTTTTAATTACTAATGCAAACTTTTTACACCACAGTCTGAACAAAATTAAGCATTGCTAGGTAATTGGACCTAAATTAGTATTATGTAATTGTACTTAAATTTGACCGCTAACTGCTGACAGCTATTCAACATAATTCATTTGTGAGAGTCTAACAGAAGGATGGCATTAACAAGATTAATTTGCTCTGACAAACTTAAAGTATTTCCTAGTCATATTTTATTACCATTTTCTAAACTATAGCGAATAACCTGTGATAATGTGAGAAATGTTGAACCTGTCTAAATAAATATTGGTTTGACTGTAATACTATAGTTATTTTTTATAAATATCTAAACTTAAAAAAAAAAATACATAAAAAATATATATATATATATATTAAAAAGGTCTTAGAAAAATCGAATTAATCGTTTCTAAATTGTTAATTTACAAGTCAGGTGCAGTAGAAGTCAAATGCAATACATAAGTAAGTTACGATATCTTACCTTCCCAGTGCTCGGAAGGGTTTGCGTGCGCGTAAAAGTGTCCTCTCCATTAATGCTGATCAGCTCCGCGTCTGCTGGCGGAAACGGCGAGGGGAAAACCACTACATCGCTCTTTATTGTGTCTGAACTAAAACACACGTCGTACTGTTGTGTGGATTTAGAGAAGGACCAGCTGCCGTCTGGATGTGTGCTGATCACTGGAGCGCTGTACCTGCTGAAACTGCCGTCTGTCCTGTAGCATTTAGCTGCTATCAAACCCACGAGACTCAGTAAAAAGATGACTGATACTGAGACAATAGCGATGAGCAGATACAGATTCAGATCTGAAAAACTCTCTTCTTTAACAGGAACTTCTCGGAATGATGTCTTTATGTCATCCAGACTCTCAACAACCACAACATCCATGGACATAGTCGCTGAGAGTGATGGCTCTCCACTATCAGACACTGAGATAAGAAGTGGGTGAGTTTTTAAGTCATTGTCACTCATTCGTCTCTTAGTCCTTATTTCTCCAGTGCTGCTTCCAATGCGGAAGAGATTCGTTCCTTTGGGTTCAGTTAGATGATAAGACAGAAGTGCGTTATATCCAGAGTCAGCATCAACAGCTCTGATCTTAGCTACAAAGTATCCCACTTCAGCAGAGTAGGGAATGTTCTCGCTATTAACTGATCCAGGTTCAGAATAAGGTGGTAAAATGACCGGACTGTTGTCATTCTCATCCAGAATAAACACATTTACAGTGGCATTACTGCTCAGAGGAGGAACACCAGAATCTGTTGCCATAACCTGAAACTGGAATCTTTTAGTTTCTTCGTGATTAAATGACTGTAAACTATATATTTCTCCACTTAAAGAGTTTATATTTATCAGTGTTGTTATAGGAACACTGGAGCTGGAACTGTCTAACAGTGAATATGAAAGTTCTGCGTTCTCACCAGTGTCTGAATCATCAGCTGACAATTTTGTCACGAGACCTCCAGCTGGACTATTCTCACTTAGAAAAGCGTTAATAACGGTTGCTGGGAAATGTGGAGCATTGTCATTGACATCAGAGATATGTACAGTTATAACAGTGCTGCTGGAAAGAGACGGAGTTCCTTCATCTGCAGCTGTAATTGTGATGTTATACAGAGAAACACTCTCTCTGTCCAGAGGTCCATCTACCACCAGAGAATAATGATTGTTATATGACGTCTCCAGTTTGAAGGGAAATGAGCCTTTCAGTGTAGAGTGTACAATGCCATTTTTACCTCCATCTTTATCAGACACTGTGACTAAAGCAACTGCAGTTCCTGACTTTGTGTCTTCTTTCACACTTTCCAACAGAGGAGTCACAATTATCTCCGGTGCATTATCATTTTCATCCACAACTTCTATTAAAACTTTGCAGTGTGTACTCCTGGGTGTACTTCCTTTATCTCTTGCTTGAACTCGTAACTCAATCGCTGGATTCTCCTCGTAATCTATTTCCCCCTTTACAACAATATCTCCAGTCTCGGGGATAATGTCAAATAGATCTTTCTTTTTTCCATGACCAATAAATGAGTACATAATTTCACGGTTTATCCCTTCATCCAAATCAGTGGCAAACACAGAGATAACTTTTGTACCAGCAGCAACATTTTCTTTTAGTTTCACTTTGTAAAGAGGTTGACTGAACACTGGATTATTATCATTAACATCCATCACGTTTATAATAATATTTACTGTTCCAGATTTAGGTGGTTTTCCTCCATCTACACCGGCTAGCACTAATTTAATCATGGCTTGTTTCTCTCGATCTAAAGCCTTGTTTAGCACTAACTCAGCAGACACACTCTGGTCTTCAGTCTGTGTATCTAGACTGAAATGTTCATTCGGACTCAGTTTGTACTCTTTCAGCGAATTACTGCCAACATCAGAGTCCTCGGCCACAGGGAGAGGAAATCTCTCTCCTGGACTGGCTGTTTCGGTTATATTTATAGTAAATACTTTAACAGGAAATTGTGGCGCATTGTCATTTATATCCAAGATCTTGACCTCCACCCTGTAAAGATGATGAGGATTTTTAGCAAGGGCCTCTATATTCAAAGAGCATTTCTGATTCGACAAACATAACTCCTCGCGATCAATTCTGTCATTAACAAACAGCACGCCAGTTTTCAGATTAACGTCAAAATACTTCTTATTTGATCCAGACACAATCTCAAACATACGAGATTCCAGTTCATGAACATTCATGTTCAGGTCTTTCGCTATATTCCCAACAACTGTCCCCTTATTTACCTCTTCCGGTACGGAGTAGACGATCTGAGTAAAGGCAGAGTCCAGCAAAAAAAGGAAAAATATAAATCCACATTCGAAATATCCCATAAACGTCATGATGGTAATTCACAACTGGCTTGGTAGCAGTAAAAACAACAAATAAATGCTCGAGAATCTAGTATTTCTTTCTCTCATTCAGGAAACACGAGACGAAACAGCATCATCACGTTTCAGCAGCAGATACACTCGCTAACACCAAGATTCAGAGAGAGGGAGGCTGCGGAGAACAAACGACCATACACATTCAACTGACGGTCTGCAGTGACACCATGTGCCTAAACTATGTTATATCAGGAATATTCTATTTTCAAATCCAGAAACAATATACTGAGTCGAAACAACGACACCAACAGCAGTTATACTCAAAGTAATTCAACGCTGAAAAACAACTTTAAAATACTCAGTATAATATTACAGAGCATAAACACATAAATAATCTAATAAGACTACAAACAATCAAACAGATGCTTGTTACGACAGACTCTACTCTGTAAAATACAATGGTCGATTAAACAGGTCATAATAGAACATTTATATAACAAAATCAATGATCCGGTAAGTGAGCTGCACAGTGACAGGACGAAATAGTAAAACCTGTTAATATAATAAAAAGAAAACACAACGGAACGCTGTACTGACGAAGCACTAAATGCCATAATTATTATTATTATTATTATTATTATTATTATTATTATTATTATTACTAGATATTTTCCGTTTTGTTTTGCATAGTGCAGTTTAACTGCGCTTTGCATATCTGATACGTCTCTAAAAAATATCTGGTACTGAAAATATTTTAGTGTTTTGAATATTTAGATCAATAATCCGAGGAAACCTTTCTACTATAAAGAACCTTTTGTGGAAATGTTCCATATATGTTAAATGTTTAAGGATGTTAAACCTTTATTTTTAAGAGCGTAGGCGTACTGCTTTTCTAATATGTTGAACATATCGATCAAAATGACTATTATAATTATATACACGGTGATTGTTTTAATGCGTGAAAATATTCAAACATTTAAAAAAAAAAAAAAAAAAAAGAAAAAAAAAAAAACAACAACACAAAGGATCAGGTGTGCGTTTCCCAGTAAAATTGTCTTTTAGCGCGCTACGAAGATTCTAAAGGTATAACCTTTCTAGGCGTGTTTCCCGAACGATACCTAAGGACGGAACTGGGTAACTTCGATCCTGGAGGGCCACTGTACTGCAGAGTTTAGCTCCAAGCCTAATCAAACACACCTGAACCAGCTAACCAAGATCACTTGAAAGCTACAGGCAGTGTTTGATTTGGAGCCAAAGTCTACAGGACAGTGGTCCTCCAGGACCTGCCTTAGGAGGTTGCTTGAGGTGTAACTTTAACATGCGACGTTAAAAGATGCTGTCCATGGCAGTGGTGCTGAATTGGTTGATACTGATGGCTCGAGAGTGGATTATTCACTCTATGCAGAGGCTGCTTCGGTGCGTTATGTGAAAAACGGTGTCCTTCATAATATAACTTGTATAAAGAACTTATAAAATGACTTTTTTTATTGCAGCTTCTAACATTGTAGCCTGTAAACCTTTGTTATATCGCTGCCATAGTTAGACCAAACTTCCCACCACAATCATTCCCAATCATAGACTCGAGCCTTTACTGCTTAATTGGTCTACCAGCTGATGTACCTTTGGATAATATAATTAAAAAGCTAACAACCATCGGTCTATGACAGTTTTATTCTTTGCATGAAAACACTTCAGTTAGCCTAAATGAACACTGGGTGTATTACAACTTAAGAACTATATTCGTATAGACTGACATGTAAAGAACTGTGATCTGTCAACAGTGATAATGTATAGCTAAGAGTGGTCCAGACCAACCTTACGAAAGTATGACTAATAGAAAGTATACATGTCTAAGAAAGTTACAAAGATGTAACTTAAGAACAACGTAGCGTAAAGAGGTTTCGGGAAACTCAGGCAATATTAACCATAGTACAGTATATTCTTCAACATCAACGACAACAAAAATAAATTATCCAACACTAATTCTGAAAGATCTGCTTACCTTCCCAGTGGTAGGAAGAGTTTGGGTGCGCGTAAAAGTGTCTTCTCCATTAATGCTGATTAGTTCTGCGTCTGCTGGTGGAAATGGCGAGGGGAAAACGACTACATCACTCTTTATTGTGTCTGAACTAAAACACACGTCGTACTGTTGTGTGGATTTAGAGAAGGACCAGCTGCCGTCTGGATGTGTGCTGATCACTGGAGCGCTGTACCTGCTGAAACTGCCGTTTGTCCTGTAGCATTTAGCTGCTATCAAACCCACCAGACTCAGTAAAAATATGGCTGATACTGAGACAATAGCGATGAGTAGATACAGATTCAGATTTGAAAAACTCTCCTCTTTAACAGGAACTTCTCGGAATGATGTCTTTATGTCATCCAAACTCTCAACAACCACAACATCCATGGACATAGTCGCTGAGAGTGATGGCTCTCCATTATCAGACACTGCGATCAGAAGTGGATGCGTTTTTAAGTCATTGTCACTCATTCGTCTCTTAGTCCTTATTTCTCCAGTGCTGCTTCCAATGCGGAAGAGATTCGTTCCTTTGGGTTCAGTTAGATGATAAGACAGAAGTGCGTTATATCCAGAGTCAGCATCAACAGCTCTGATCTTGGCTACAAAGTATCCCGCTTCAGCAGAGTAGGGGATGTTCTCGCTATTAACTGATCCAGGTTCAGAATAAGGCGGTAAAATAATAGGACTGTTGTCATTCTCATCCAGAATAAACACATTTACAGTCACGTTACTGCTCAGAGCAGGAACACCAGAGTCTGTTGCCATAACTTGAAACTGAAATCGTCTCGTTTCTTCGTGATTAAATGATTGCAAACTGAATATTTCTCCACTTAAAGAATTTATGTTTATCAGTGTTGTTATAGGAACACTGGAGCTGGAACTGTCTAACAGTGAATATGAAAGTTCTGCGTTCTCACCAGTGTCTGAATCATCAGCTGACACTTTTGTTACGAGACCTCCAGCTTGACCATTCTCACTTAGAAAAGCGTTAATAACGAGAGCTGGGAAATGTGGAGCATTGTCATTAACATCAGAGATATGTACAGTTATAACAGTGCTGCTAGAAAGAGGCGGTGTCCCTTCATCTGCAGCTGTAATCGTGATGTTGTACAGAGAAACAGTTTCTCTGTCCAGAGGTCCATCTACCACTAAAGAATAATGATTGTTATATGACTTTTCCAGCTTGAAAGGAAAAGAACCTTTAACAGCACAATGCACAGCTCCGTTTTTAGCTCCATCTTTATCAGAGACTTTAATCAAAGCAACTGCAGTTCCCAGTTTTGTATCTTCTTTTACACTTTCTATCAGAGGAGTCGTAACTATCTCTGGCGCGTTATCATTCTCATCTATAACTTCTATTAAAACTTTACAGTGTGTACTTTTAGGAGGGCTGCCTTTGTCTCTCGCCTGAACCCGCAATTCAATTGCAGAGTGTTCCTCGTAATCAATTTGACCTTGAACGTCAATTTCCCCTGAGTTAGGATTTATGCTAAACAGGTTACTTTCATAGGCATTTCCATGAAACGAATATTCAATTTCACTATTGATTCCTTCATCCAAATCAGTGGCAGAAACAGTGATAAGCTTGGTTCCAAATGCTGTGTTTTCTTTCACTTTAACTTTGTACAAAGGTTTGCTGAAAATAGGTTTATTATCATTTACATCCAAGACGTCAACAACAATACTCAATGTTCCAGATTTAGGAGGTTTTCCTCCGTCAATAGCGGTGAGAATTAAGTGAATAACAGCTTGTTTCTCTTTGTCCAAAGCTTTCTGGAGTACTAACTCTGCAGATATACTCTGTTGCCCGCTATGAACATCTACAGAAAAATATTCATTTGAACTGAGTTTGTAGTCTTTCAGAGAATTACTGCCAGTATCTGAGTCTTTTGCAGTTGGAAGGGGAAATCTGTCCCCTTCATTTGCATTCTCTGTAACACTGACAACATACCTGCTGTCTGGAAAAAATGGAGCATTGTCGTTTACGTCCACAATTATAATTTCAATCTGATAAAGTCTGTGAGGATTTTGAGCAAGAGCCTCTAAATTCAATGCACATTTCTGATTACTGCCACACAACTCCTCACGATCGATCCGGTCTTTGACAAGCAGCGAGCCCGTTTTCACATTCACATCAAAATATTTTGCATTTGATCCAGGCATAATCTGAAACATACGTGATTCTAGTTCCTGAGCAGTTATTTTCAAGTCTTTTGCTATATTCCCGATCACAGTTCCTTTATTTACCTCCTCGGAGACGGAATAGACAATCTGGCCAAGCGAAGATTCCCATAAAGACAGAAATAAAACGATCCAGAAGCCATAAGATTCTGTCACATCCATGATTGTGCAGCAAAATGTTCTGCGATTTTCTTAGTGTAAAAACGATTAAAAGAACTAAGCAGACCTCTCTCGATACAATCCGACATCAAGAAGCTGAATCTACTATATGCCTTGGCTATTTACACCCCTTTAACGTACTTCCTCTTTTTCTGATGATGTAAAGGAGGAGCTCAGATAACTCTTAAAGTTATGGTCTGCAGTGCCACCACGTGTTGTAAAAGCGGAGAGACAATGAAACTTTACTTCATATAGTTTTCTACAAAAGAAAAAGTGAACTAAAGGTATCAATCATATCCATATAGTCAAATTTAAAATTCGCGTCCATGCAATAATTACACAACAACAAACAAACAAATAAATAAGTGTGTTGTGTATTGAAGCAATTACTTTGAGAAGAAATATGCGTCATTGCTGCTGTCCGTTGTACTGAAGTGATTTTGCTCTTAAAAGAAGAAAAAAAATCTACAGCTGAGCAATGAAACAAACAAAATCAGCACCAAACAGCAGTATGATATTACATTGTAATTGTTACAACATAAACAAGAAAGAAAGAAGACTCACTACAAGCAAATCAAACTTTAAGATGAAATCCCAAAACTGCACAGTGATACGAATAAACATACATCAGAGCCTGGAGATGCCAAAATAACTTGCAAAATTAAAATGTATCTCCTAAACAACTGGTAGATAATGAAAGAAATATTGCGACTTTGTCAATAGCGTCCAGTGTTTTACTTGTTACCTTTTGTTTGGGTACGCGTTACATTAGTATTTTTAAATTATTGTTATCATTTATTTTTAGCTCATAATACTTTATTTTATAAACATCTAAACTTCAAATAATAATAATAATAATAATAATAATAATAATAATAATAAAGTAAAAAGGGCTTAAAAACATCGTTTCTCAAAGGTTAATTTTACAAATCAGGTGCATTAGTGAAATTCAATACAGAAGCAAGTTACAATGTCTTACAAACACTTGAAATACTGGGAAATAAAAAATGAATTCTTTCTATTTATATCATGAACACCTAAACGGAAAAAGAAACGAAACTTAAACGTTGCTAATAATTCTACTTGTGCAAGTCAAGTCAAGTGAACTAAAATTCAATGTCTTACCTTCCCAGTGGTAGGAAGAGTTTGGGTGCGTGTAAAAGTATCTTCTCCATTAATGCTGATCAGTTCTGCGTCTGCTGGTGGAAACGGCGAGGGGAAAACGACTACATCACTCTTTATTGTGTCTGAACTAAAACACACGTCGTACTGTTGTGTGGATTTAGAGAAGGACCAGCTGCCGTCTGGATGTGTGCTGATCACTGGAGCGCTGTACCTGCTGAAACTGCCGTCTGTCCTGTAGCATTTAGCTGCTATCAAACCCACAAGACTCAGTAAAAAGATGACTGATACTGATACAATAGCGATGAGCAGATACAGATTCAGATCTGAAAAACTCTCGTCTTTAACAGGAACTTCTCGGAATGATGTCTTTATGTCATCCAGACTCTCAACAACCACAACATCCATGGACATAGTCGCTGAGAGTGATGGCTCTCCATTATCAGACACTGTGATCAGAAGTGGGTGAGTTTTTAAGTCATTGTCACTCATTCGTCTCTTCGTCCTTATTTCTCCAGTGCTGCTTCCAATGCGGAAGAGATTCGTTCCTTTGGGTTCAGTTAGATGATAAGACAGAAGTGCGTTATATCCAGAGTCAGCATCAACAGCTCTGATCTTGGCTACAAAGTATCCCGCTTCAGCGGAGTAGGGAATGTTCTCACTATTAACTGATCCAGGTTCAGAATAAGGCGGTAAAATAACCGGACTGTTGTCATTCTCATCCAGAATAAACACATTTACAGTCGCATTACTGCTCAGAGGAGGAACACCAGAGTCTGTTGCCATAACTTGAAACTGAAATCGTCTCGTTTCTTCGTGATTAAATGATTGTAATCTGAATATTTCTCCACTTAAAGAATTTATGTTTATCAGTGTTGTTATAGGAACACTGGAGCTGGAACTGTCTAACAGTGAATATGAAAGTTCTGCGTTCTCACCAGTGTCTGAATCATCAGCTGACACTTTTGTCACGAGACCTCCAGCTTGACCATTCTCACTTAGAAAAGCATTAATAATGAGAGCTGGGAAATGTGGAGCATTGTCATTAATATCAGAGATATGTACAGTTATAACAGTGCTGCTAGAAAGAGGCGGAATTCCTTCATCTGCAGCTGTAATCGTGATGTTGTACAGAGAAACAGTTTCTCTGTCCAAAGGTCCATCTACCACTAGAGAATAATGATTGTTATATGACGTCTCCAGTTTGAAAGGAAACGAGCCTTTCAGTGCACAGTGTACAATGCCATTTTTACCTCCATCTTTATCAGACACTGTGACTAAAGCAACTGCAGTTCCTGGTTTTGCATCTTCTTTCACACTTTCCAACAGAGGAGTCGTAACTATCTCTGGCGCGTTGTCATTCTCATCCACAACTTCTATTAAAACTTTACAGTGTGTGCTTTTAGGGGAACTGCCTTTGTCTCTCGCCTGAACACGCAGTTCAATTGCAGAATCTTCTTCATAATCAATTTGTCCTTGAATAACAATTTGCCCTGATTTGGAATTAATTGTAAACCGATTCGTTTCATCGGTGTTTTCATGACCAAGAAATGAATATTGAATTTCACTATTGATGCCCTCATCCAAATCACTTGCAGAAACAGTAATTATTTTGGTCCCGATTGGCGTGTTTTCTTTCACTTTAATTTTGTACAAAGGTTTGCTGAAAATAGGTTTATTGTCATTTATATCTATGACGTCAACAACAATACTCAATGTGCCAGATTTGGGAGGTTTTCCTCCATCAATAGCGGAGAGTATTAAATGAATAACAGCTTGTTTCTCTCTGTCTAAAGCTTTCTGGAGTACTAACTCAGCCAATATACTCTTTTGGCCACTATGAATATCTAAAGAAAAATATTCATTTGAACTGAGTTTGTAGTCTTTTAGAGAATTACTGCCAACATCTGAATCTTTTGCGATTGGAAGAGGAAATTTGTCGCCCTCACTTGCATCCTCTGTAATATTGAGGATATGAGTGCTGTCCGGAAAAAATGGAGCATTATCATTCACATCCACAATTATAATTTCAAGCCGGTAAAGTCTGTGAGGATTTTGAGCAAGAGCCTCTAAATTCAACGCACATTTCTGATTACTGCCACACAACTCCTCACGATCAATCCGGTCTTTGACAAGCAGCGAGCCCGTTTTCACATTCACATCAAAATACTTTGCATTTGATCCAGGCATAATCTGAAACATACGTGATTCTAGTTCCTGAGCACTGATCTTCAGGTCTTTTGCTATATTCCCGATCACAGTTCCTTTATTTACCTCCTCGGAGACGGAATAGACAATCTGGCCAAGCGAAGATTCCCATAAAGACAAAATCAAAACAATCCAGAAGCCATAAGATTCTGTCGCATCCATGATTGTGCGGCAAAATGTCCTGCGACTATTTAGTGTAAAAACGATTAAAACAGCTAAACAGACCTCTCTCCAAACAATCCGACATCACGACGCAGAAGCAACTATAAGCCTTGGTTATTTACGCCCCTTCAGCGCATTATCTCTTGTTCTGATCATGTAAAGGAGGAGCTCAGATAACTCTTAAACTTACGGTCTGCAGTGCTACCACGTGGTGTAAAAGTGGAAAGACAACAAGTTGTTACTTCATGTAGTTCTCTTTAAAAGAAAAAGTAATTAAAAGGTATCACCATGCTCATACAGTAAAATCAAAACATTTTGTCGACTCAATCATTACGAAACAACAACAAAAATATAATAATAATAAGAATAATAATGCAATAAAACTATGTGGTGTGTATTTAAGCACATACGTAAAATGAGAACGAAAATACGCCACTACCGCTGTCCGTGGTACT